>NC_092204.1:10175571-10259543 GCF_043381705.1 Parasteatoda tepidariorum
TATATATATATTCATTCTGAATAAATGAATAAAACATTGTAAAATATCTTTGCGTGTATCTTTGTATCTTTGCGTGTGCCTAACCCTATATTTATAATTTTGAACAAGTTATGAAACTATCATTTCATTAGATTTTTATGTTATATAGTTAGAAATGTTCAAAATAGGACATAAACTCTCTAGAGCAAATCAAATATTCATTGGGAGTTAGAATCAAAGGAATTCTCTAAAATGTCATACCTTCTCAGGTGTATTGAGTTGCTCCAACAGTACTGGAACGAAATCCTCTATAGACATTACTCCAGTTTCATATTCATTACAGTAATAAGCTAAAGTAATTCGCTCACTCTCTGTCAGGTGTTTCCTCGCTTTCCGATCCAGGCGCCGCTCCGCTGTACTCGGATTAGTGGAGGAGGCTGAAACCTGCAAATAAATGGTAATGATTTCCGTTCGTAAAGTAGTTTAACCAACTCTGTTTCAATCTTGCTTTGGTTTAAAGGAATCTATTAGTACAGTTAATATCATCGATACTGCGGTTCGAAAATTACAAAACCGCTTTCATTATTCTTCGTCATAAGATAGTAATGATGTGTAAATTTTGAAATAAAGGGAAGCCGATCATCTGATTAAATAAAACATTTGGTTAAAATCATATTATCCTTCATACTTTTGCATAATATTTATTAAAGACGGGTTTAAGGTATAAGTAAAAAATAAAAATATTTTAATATACTCTATGTTGTAAAAATATTTTTCCCACATATTTTTCTCTATGCGCAATTTTAACTGTGCTTAAATTAAAAAACAAATCTGAACTGGAATAATTTTTTACCCAAAAATAGAGTTTCTTCGCCAAAAAATTAAATTCTAATGGTTATACGACTAGATTTTAATTATGAAAATTAGTAAGTGCTAGATATGATTATGGTCAGGAAATACTTCAAAATGCAATTTATCTAAACATACTTTTTTTTTTAATGATTTGGATTTTTCACTCTCAAAATAACATCTAGCCACAATCATGAATATGAGGTTCCGGTGCTTCAATAAAGAATAATAATTTAATATTTTTATTTCCTTATTTTAATAATAATTAAAATTGGAATTGTAAGGAACTGTAACTTTTTTTTTCTTCTTCTTCAAAGGACTACAGCCCACTGAGTCAAGGTCGTCGCTATTATCCGATCAAGCATTCTGGCCTGCCATCGACTGATTTTTAGGTCTGCCTCAACGCAATCCATCCGTCTTCTGACAAGTCTTCTTTTTCTGATATCTTTTGCAAATGCCACCTTTCTAACAAGTTTCGATTAAAAATATGACCAAGTCATCTGATATGATGAAATTCTGAAGAATCTTGCTATATTAGGGTGTTTGTATTTTTAATAGAATTCATAGTTAAACAATGTTCTCCAACAATCGTTTTCTCTAATTGAGCCAAATATTTTTTCGAAGAATTTAATTAATAATTTTACATTTATTTATATCCTATATTACAATATGTCATTTGATGAAATGCAAAATTTAATTAAAAGATGGTTGAATAATTCCTAAGCAATTTAATAGTACTTCTCGTGAACTAATCGACTAATTTCGTACTCCTTTTAAATTAAAAAAAAAGTTCCTTACTAATTTAAAATTATTTTTGTTAATTACTGAATCTAGTAATGAAAGAAAATAATTGCTGCAAATTATTTTTTTACATACAATTATCTATTTAAGTAAGCAAATCATATAATAGCTGTTGAGGAAAAACTGTAATCGCACTTATTTGAAGCAGCTTTCCTCTACGTCCACGTGTTATCAGAAAGCTCTGATTGGACGTTAAGTTTGAGCCCAAGGAAGCTATAAATACAAGTAACTCTGTTTCATTGATGTTCTTTTCTATTTCTCCTGCCCCAGTGTGCGTTCCAATTGTGTAACTCTCTGATTAATGTTCTAATAAACATGTCATTCTCTGATCCACTAATCTCCTAATTTCATTTCAATAACAATAGCGTGCAAAAAATTTTCATTCGCGTCAATGGTTTCAATGGTATTTTTTATATTTTATTTTATAACCGTCGTTGAACAGCAGACCCAGTGTTTGGGTTTACGACTACTAATAATGAACTGCGTAGCCTTGTAATTTTAAACCCAATCCAGAAGACCAGGGAGCTCCTGTATCAAGTATTGGGCGACATTTGCATTCGCGAGGACTTTTCGATGGAATTAACCTGCATTTACGTTACATGGAGAGGAGAGCACGAGAACCTCCCATGGTTAGCCTAAAGGCAAAGTGACTCACGATTCGTCTACCACTGTGGATATTTCACGTCAGCACTGTGGTCGGTGCAAGCCACATGCGGATTCGTATCAACCAGCCATCGCAGGGATATGAACCCGGCTCACCTGGTTTGAAAAAAATCAAAACATTAGGGTCCGTATAAACTTCCATTCATTCCAGTAACAGAAATATTGAGACCTCATGTTGTAGATTATGGCTACATCATATCTTAGGTGTAATTTTTTTTCCAAAAAACTAAATAAATAAATGTAAAAAAAAAATTTACTGTTAATTTTTTTAAAATTGAAAATTAGATTTGAAATTGAAGTTCAAATTGAAATTTTAAATTAAAGATCTTATATTATAGTTTGAAGCTTTAAACAAAATGGTTATTGAGTATGTTATAATGGTTAAGAAAAATGTCATATAATATATGTAAATATATATTCTCATAATAATAACGCAAATAAAGCACAAATAAAGGTACAGAAAAGGACATTTGCGCTTTATTCACATTATTTTTCCTTATTCTACGTAGCATAAAGTGTACTCTAAACTCTCTGGTCTAAGTATTTTTTTAAAAAAAATTTATTTTAGATTTTAGATTTTTTTCAAAAAATAGTTAAGAAGCATAAAATATTACGTCGTCCATCTTGTGATCTCTTTTTCGTGGACTTCCTTTACGAGACAACCTAAGAGAGAGAAAAAAAACATTAACTACATCCAAATATACGCTTATACAGTATTACCAAGTAATAATAATTATAATTATTATTATTATCAACCAAATAATAAACTGCTTGGTTTTTCAGAAAGTAATTTCAATTTTTAGTGTGAAATAAAACTCAATTTTGTTCTATAAAAAAAGAACTTTAATCTGTCATCCGCGCGGAGGGACTCCACGCACTATTTTGTTTTTTTTTTATAGATACAGCACTTTCGATTTTTTTCTAATTGGGTAGTTGCACTTCAAAATGAAGAAGATTACAATACCCAGACATGTGACCGATGACATCAGTGTCAGCTGAATGTTTATAAACGAAATGGCGTGTTAAATTTGAGCTAAGTATCTCCTCACAAATTAGTTAACGTGAAATTAATTAAATACAGCTCTGTATCACACCTAAAATTTGTTGAAATATANATCTTCTATTCTACTCGACGCCATTTTGATATTTTTCTGATAAGTTCATGATCCCGCTCTACCGTCCTTATTATCAAAAAATTCAACCAAGTGTGATTTGAGGTCATGCTGAAATTTTATACCATTTCAAAAGTGAAAATTTCGATATAAATGATAATCCGATGTTGCAAGGTGGGGTCTACTTAAGGGACTTTCCAACCAAGCTCCAATGATTACGTACGTGTTGCTAAAGTATGTCATACCTCGCATTGTGAGATGGAACCGAATCCTTTGTGGTTTGAGATCTTCCATATTGCCCCATTCTTTTATTCTTTTACCATTGGTAGCAAGGTCGGGAGAAAGAACCAAACCGATTTTTTTTTTAAATGAATAAAAACTGAAATTACTTTCTTGCAAACCCAATATTTTACACAAGAGGGCCCCGCCCCTGCTCGCTTCACTCCCCCAAACCTCACAATTGCTACGTATTGTTCTATTTCTTGACGATAAATAGACAGATGCACAAAGTATTAAATTAAAATTATCTGAAATATTTTATTGTATCAACACAGTTTTGGTTTCGCATATTTAGTCCCCGATCCTATCGTGATAAAGTTTTAACCGAATTCTTTAGCTCCGTTACCTTTGTAACTTCACCTACATTTTTTTTAAAAAATCCCCTACATAATTTGTGGTTAATATACGAAAACTCGTCAAATGTTTTTCGCCAAGAGGTTTTTTTAGTTCAAAAAGTTGAATCCTTGTTAATGTCTTACATTTTGTATTCAATGTTTTGAAGGGTAGATGTTGGCTGAACATAATTTAATGTAAGTCTTTACTATGAAACTACTCTTATAACTACTTTATTATAACATAATTACAGCTTAAAAAACTTCGTTCGTTTAATCATATCACTTCTACCTGGAATCGGAGAATGTTTATGACTTGTAATGCTAGAGATAAGCATTTGGATTTAGTTATTAAACTTCCATTGTGCGAGCCAACGAAGAGGATGTATATGACTGCAAAACGCTGACGTCAACGTTACGTCAACAGGAGAAAACAGATGAAATGATCGTCAATAGGATACCTGCAAGTGACGTAGTATGGGTATCTCGCAACTGATTGGTTGCCGAAACGAAGCTTTTGTTTACGTTAGCGACTGTTCTTTTCATTCTTTTTCCAGTAATCCAAGAACTTCAAGTATCAATTCTCTTCCGGGACACATTTTATATTCTTTCACGAAGATTCTTTTACGAAGATTTCAATTCTTCCATTATATATTTCTTACTTAACACAAAGAAAAGCACGAAGTGATTTAGGACATAAACTAATTATGCTTCGAAGTTGCCAGGTATACAAACAAAAATATATCACGATAACAATAAAATACATAAACAAATAATAAATCTAAGTTAAATAAAAGACGCAGACGAGAAAGAATTATATTTCAACAAATTTTAGGTGTGATACAGAGCTGTATTTAATTAATTTCACGTTAACTAATTTGTGAGGAGATACTTAGCTCAAATTTAACACGCCATTTCGTTTATAAACATTCAGCTGACACTGACGTCATCGGTCACATGACTGGGTATTGTGATCTTCTTCATTTTGAAGTGCAACTACCCAATTAGAAAAAAATCGGAAGTGCTGTATCTATAAAAACAAAACAAAATAGTGCGCGGAAGAAGTGAAACTTCGTAATGTGGAAATGAAAATAGGAAGAGGTAGAAATTGATTTTTAGTGAAATCATATTGTTTCTTTAAGACAAAATAGAATTCAAACATTTCGTTTCTTACTTTAGTTATCATAATCCCATTGTAAATGTTATAGATTTGGATATTTCTCCACTCGAAAATGATAATTAAAAGATGCGATCAATTGTGAATTGTAAGCATTGTTAATAAAGTTTGTCTTAAAGAAACAATATGATTTCACTAAAAATCAATTTCTACCCCTTCCTATTTTTATTTCCACATTACGAAGTTTCACTTCTTCCTCGCGGAGGGACTCCACGCACTATTTCGTTATTAGCGTTAAACGTTTAACGCAACCTTGCTGGAAGTCGCATTAGAAGCTTCACTTCAAAAACAACCAGAAAAAGCGACACACACACTTTTGTCACCCTTTAAAAAATAACAAAACAAAGCAGCAAAAAAAAAAAAAACGCCGATGCAACAAAAACAAAAATTATTAGTAAGGTTTCGCAGTTTTAGGTACCATTCTGCATACATAATCTTCGAAGTAATTGAGCAGACGCATTTGAAGTGCGCATGCGCCCAGTGTCTGTGAACTTCGCACTAGTAACGTTAAAGAAATATCCAAAAAAGTTAGGGCATACTTCGTGCGATAAACACTAATAAAAAAGTAAAAAAAAACGTGCATAAAGCACTAATTGAAATGCATAAGCGGACATACGAACCTAAGTATGTTCATTTTTGCATTTTCATTTGAGTTTCATTTAGATTTTCTTTATTTAAATAAAGAAGTTAGTAACTAGTTGACGAGCATGCGCAGTTACTTTAAAACGGGATCGTGCTGGATGATATGTAAAACGCGAAATCACTCCATATGGAAAGCCTTTTTTACTAAAGAACTCTTCAATAAAAACTAAATGTGGTGTATACGTATATCTTTTTAAGTTAAAATATATATTTAAACCGACGCGATTTAAATTATTCGCTATTTTTAATTTAACCAAGTTTTCCCCCATAGTTTTGGATAACTAAAAAAATCGAATCCCTAATGTATTTTCAATTTCACATCTTTATAATATGTATGCAATATGAATTTTTGCCAGTATAATATTACTTCATTTGCAAATCATTTTCGTTTCATAAATGTATTCATAATGTACGTCTGTATCCGAATTCTATATGTATACATGAATTTCATAATTTTTGTTCTTTGCACAGAATTTATATTTCATAACCACATTTGCATTTCATAATTCTATCATTTTACACTGGCATTTTCTTATGCTAATTGTATAATAATTTAATTTTTAAAATTGCATTTGCATTTAATTTCATTTTATTCAGTATAAATAATTCATGAGAGGTAAATTTGAAGTATTTGTATTTAAAAAATTATATTTGTTGAATTTTATTATTCAAATTTCAACTGCTTTTCAATAATTTTTTTTAAAAAATAGATCAAATCTGAATAAAAACGAATTAACTGTAACAAAGGCATACATCATAATTAGAAATACATCTAGAAAATAATTACATAAATTTTCTACAGGCATTTCCTGATGGAAAAATATCGAAGCGTTTCTTAAAAAAGATGCAATTTCTCCATGAGGAATAAAAAAGTTAATTAAATATCTGTAGTGTATGAGTAACGAGAAAACTTAGTCGTCACATTTTTCTATGTCAAAAAGTTTTAAAAGTCATAAAGTGATGTTCGTTCGCAAAGTCTTCCGATAACATAATAAAAATTAATGGCATTTTACGAATAAAATCAATTTAGTTATGATGGCTTATTTAATTAGAGTTTATTAGTTTATCTTGCACGAAATATGAACACTTCATATCAGAGTTACGCTTCCTTTATAAGATTAAAAGAAAAGTACATCTTTTAATTTGCGATGGCAATGTTGATATTACTTGATCTAAAACAACATTTTCTTAGTAGGTTTTTAATACACTTACACTACCAAAATATAAAGTTTGTGTCAATTTGGCTTGACATTCTCAAAAATAACGAAATTGTTAATTTTAAGTGCCAATAGGGCGTCGTAAATTTTTAAAAATTTGTAACAAAAAAAAAACTGTTACGGTTATGAAAACAATCCTTGTAGCAAAGTCATGTGACGATGAATGATTGTTCTCCTTCAGTTTTTGATTCTATTTCAAAAAATTTCAGATAGATGGCGCTATAAGCCACTTTTATCATTTGTCTGTTGCTTTGTGATGTTCGAAACCATCGTTCTCTGATTACAATTTACGGTTGGGACTGATGTGGAACATTTCCGAAATATTGTAATGATATTATCATTTTGAAAATCTCTGTTGTGATTTTCAAATCTTTTTCCTTGAGTTTCAGGTTTATGACTTGAAGCGCCATCGGTTGAAATTTTTGTGAACTAAAAAAGGAACTATGAGAGGAATAATTCATGCATCGTCACAGAAATTCTAAAGTGTGTTCTCTTTTTAACTTAGCCGTTATCCTATTATTAGACTAAAATATATCCTGACTTTAGAATCAGTAAAATTAACCAAACTTTTAGAGTAGGAAAGACATGATAAAAATTGAGAATTGTGTAACAACTTCATGATTGTATAGCAATTTGAAAAGAAATGTCAATTTATGTCTCTGGGTCATCTTTAACATAATTTTCTGCTGAACTTATTTCATATATGTTTGGTAATTAGTTGACGATTATTTCTAATAATATTTTAATTTATTGTTAAAAAATTTAATTAGTTATAAAGAAATTTAAAAAAAAAACAGTTAATTTGATTTTTATAAACATAATGCAAACTAAAGCTTTTGATAAAGTGTGAATTGATGTCAGTGTTTTATTTCTCTTTTTAAACTAGTTGACTTTACTTATTTACTCAAATGTATCAATGTTTTATTTTTTTATTCAGAGCTGTTCACGAACGTTCCTGTATCAAACTGTAGTACCACATTATACTTGTATTAAAACAAACTGGTTTTTAAAACACCATCCCAGTAGACTGGGCGTGGTACACTAGTACCAGTATATGCTAGCTCTAGTATGACAGCAGCTAACGAAACAACAGTCTAGGTATTTAACTGGAGACAGTATCCTGCTAGCTTGTAAAACACCAGTTCCAGTATATCTGATTTTGTATCATATCAGAGCCAATATAATACCGACTGATGAAACACCAGTACGATACTGGGTCCGGTATCATACTGGGGTGAATTTGGTACCAGCTTTTGAAATACCGTTTCCGTTATGATATTGGGTCCGGTATCATACCGGAATCAGTTTGATACCTGCTTATGAAACATCGGTTCCGGTATGATACTGGGTTCGGTATAATACCGGATCCAGTATCATACCGTAACCGGTGTTCTATAAGCCGGTATAATTTGTTTTTATACCGGGAATTTTTTTCCAATAGGATAATTCCCTAACTAACTATATGATTGTTGATTGAATCAGTTGTTGATTAACTTTTGACTTTTTTTCTTACTTTTTCTTTTATTCACTTGCTATAGCAGAAAACAAACACAATATTGGTCGCAATTCGAACCTATAGCGTTTTATTAATATTAAAGTGAACAATCTTAAAATAAATTTGAAAAACTCAATTGCTTCTTTAAACTCGATTACCTTTATGGATCTTAAAGCCTTCTTAGATATACTAATGGTAGTTAGTAATTAATTAATTAAACAAGTTGGGAGCGAATACCATCTTTTGTACACAAACTCAAGTTTTGAAGGCGGATCAAATTGATTACACTCGTGAATATGGTAACTTTAACCGAGATAATTTTACCAGATTTTAAAAATTAAGATTTAAAACATTAAAGTTTAAAATACACTCTAAAACGACCTAAATTGTTAAGAAGACACCGGATCTTTAAATTACATTTATCAATCAAAATGATAATAAGTAAGCCGTTATAAACTGTTCTAGCTTAATTTGGAAACACGCGACCACTTATAAAGAAATTTATATTGATAAATCTCTCCTTATTAGAAGCGAAAAACAGGTACGACTTAGAAATTTGGAATAATCAATGGGTGTAGAAAAACGTCCAGTGAGCATGATGGAATAAAATAAAATGACAATCGATAGTATAAGAATTATATTATTTGTAGACATGTGATAAAATACCATGCGGGTCTCCCTGTAACCCGCATAAGTGCAACTACAGAGTTAAAATCTAACGATGCTGAAAGTGCCATTTGTATATCTAAATATAAAAATCTAAATATCTAAATACCTAAATATCTAAATATAAAAAGTTAATCTAAATATAAAAAAAAATAACATCGAGATGATATGTTGCCACTTGACAGATATCCTTAGCGTTAATATTAAAATTTTAAAAAATATAAAGTTATCGTTTAACGAGTAAAACACCTATTCTTTTCTTTCTTCTAATGATGCAACAAATCATGTAGTCCTAGATTTATATTGTTTGTGTGGGGAGAGTAGATATCGACAATGTCAGCATTAATCTACGAAAAGGTACCCCACCATAGAATCGAGTTTTTTTTTATATACTAGTGAATTGGAATTGTATTTTTGTAGTGGTAGATACACTACAGTACTCCCCCACCAGAATTATAGCTGTGATACAATTTGATGAACGGATACCAATAGTTGTATCATTGCTGTTTTGTGAGAAACCGAGAGAGCTGTATTAAGTTCACGCTTGTGGTTGCTCCTGTGTTGCCATTAGCAGTCGAGTGCATGCAGACCAGCGTTGCATGAGATCGAGACTGAGTAGCAACAGAGCGAGGAGTTGGATAATGTCACACTCACAAGTCAACTGTTCAACGTGAACAATCCATCGAGGTAGGCGTGCTCAAATCGAATCGAAGTGGGCGTTACTGTCAAGGTAGGCGTGATCACATGACGTCCGGGTCACCAATGGAGAGAATAGATAACGGCAATGTCAACCTTCATCTATGAAAAGATACCCCACCGTAGAATCGAGTTCGTCTTATATACTAGTGAATTGAAATTGTATTTTTGTAGTGGTAGACTTATTACAATTTATACATTTATTTTTTATTTATTTATGTTTTTATTTTTCGATTTATTTTTTTATTTATGTATTTGTTTTTTTATTTTATTATTTATTTATTTGTTTTATTATTTATTTATTTATTACAGTTGATTATTTTTTAAATTCAAGTAATCATTCATTTCCATATTCACAAAATGATTTTTCTTTTTTTGAAAAGGTATCTTCCATAAAAAAATGACAAATGAGTTGCTATCACGGGGGCAGGAGAGCAGAGCGAGTAATAGGAGGATCTTTTTAGTTCGACTAAATTTTGTAAAACTATGCAAAAGTACAAATTTATTCCTTATTAAAAATATAAAAAATTATTCCTTGCGTTTCTAATGTCAACAAAAGATCTTCACCTTCTCTTTACGGGCGCTTAATTGAAATAAAAATTAAACAAAGATCCGTTCAAAAAAAAAGCAGTGTTTGAAAAATTTAAAAAAAAAATCATATTTTCTTTATGGAAGCAATACGTTTAGATGCCCTCAAACCACAGCAAACTGTTTTTATAACAATGTTTCCTACAATAAATTCTAACCATCTTTTTAATCATTATATAAAATCATAATATTTAAAAACATGAAGCTCATACCAAACTTTCAGGACAATTCTAACACCAAGAGCAAAATAAAATTAAAAAAAGTCATTTAATAACAATACAAATCTCATGTTAACGCAAAATTGTTAATATAACTTTCTTAATGTAGTTAATGTATTGATAAAGATACCAATTGAAACAATTACCAAAATATAAAGGCTAAGTTTGCTTTTTAAAGAATTTAATTAATAAATTTTTTTTTGGAAAATTTGATGATTTTAAATATTATTTGTCTTTAAAACCGTTTGGAGCGTAATTGGTAAAAAGCTCCAAAAAGTAAACCTTTAAGCAAATTTGAATTTTTCACTACAGTTGATTTTAAAATATGATGTGGTAATCAGCTTCGTTTGCAGTTGGTAGGGAAATTTCAGATTTTTATTTATTTTTAACTTAATCACTTCATTTTAACTTCTTCTTCTCTTTTTCTTTTCAAGCTTAATCAGATTTGTTATCTCTAAAACGTTGCTAAATGTCATCAAAGTCATCTCGGAATTCAAGAAAACTATTTTCACAAAGATCGGAAATGTTTGAAATAGATAGCGAGATAATTCGTAAATCATTAGTTTATTAAATTGATTATCAGTGTATGTATTATTGGCTAGCTGTTACAAAACTCGTACATTTAAAAAGAAAGAAAAATAATAATAAATTTTGTATTTTCTTTTATTTATATCCTACAAAATTTAAAATTTTGTACATATCCATAAGAAACACTGCCACCACATAAATCTGTCTAATATTGAAAACATTGTTTTGAGTTGCTTTTAAATATTATTTTTTTCATTTTAAAATCAAGTAATTAATTTCATTTTTTTAAATTAAAAAAAAATTTGAAAAGAATTATTTTGAAGTAAAATTGAGTTTAGATTAATTAAAATTACACATTTTTAATATTATTGGTCAGCTGTTACAAAACTCGTACATTTAAAAGGAAAGAAAAATAATAATAAATTTTGTATTTTCTTTTATTTATATCCTACAAAATTTAAAATTTTGTACATATCCATAAGAAACACCACCACCACATAAATCTGTCTAATATTGAAACCATTGTTTTGATTTGCTTTCAAGTATTTTTTTATTTATATTAAAATCAAGTAATTAATTTCATTTTTCTAAGTTTAAAATAAAAATTTGAAAACAATTATTTTAAAGTAAAATTGAGTTTAGATTAATTAAAATTACAAATTTTTAATATTATTGGCCAGCTGTTACAAAACTCGTACATTTAAAAGGAAAGAAGAAGAATAATAAATTTTGTATTTCTTTTATTTATATCCTACAAAATTTAAAATTTTGTACATATCCATAAGAAACACCACCACCACATAAATCTGTCTAATATTGAAACTATTGTTTTGAGTTGCTTTTAAACATTTTTCTTTTTTAATTTTAAAATCAAGGAATTAATTTCATTTTTTTTAAAGTTTTAAATAAAAATTTGAATAGAATTAGTAAAATTGTGTTTAGATTATTTAAACTTACAAATTTTAATTTTATGCACAAAAAAAATTATTTTGAAAAATAATCTAAAGACAATGAATACTGTTTTCTCTAATATGCAAAAATGGGGGGAATATTTTTAAAGTAATTTTAAATTATTTTCTCCCATTTAAAATTACTTTTTTATTTCCGCCTTAAATTGATTATTTTCCCCCATTTAAAATTACTTCCCCCTTGAATAATTAAAATTTATTTTAAAATAAAATTTAGTTTGATTATTTAAACTTAAAAATTTTAATTTTATGCAGAAATTTTTTTTTAAAAAAATTATCTAAAGAGAATAAATATTATTATGTTTAATATTAGGGTACATGCCTGTAAGGGGTGGTCGTGCTGAAGAAGAAGAAGATAAGGGTATATAAAGGGGGGGGGAATGTTAGTTTTGAGCAATAAACCTGATGAATTAGAGCAGTGTTTCCCAAAATGTGGTACGCGTACCCCCAGGGGTACGGGAACAGTTTAGCAAGGGTTCCTATGCGAAATATCTCGTAACAAACGAAAGTTTCTAAAAATTTCATTTGAAAATAATGAAAATTAACGATTACGTATTTTTCTATTGGCTATTTTTGGCAGAGTTAATAGTTAGTAGCGTCAACAGCCAGTTGTGATTTGTAACTTTTGTGCAATTTTTTTTTTCACAGCAGCTGTTATCAAAACAAAAACAATATCGTCCTTCTCACTAATGCAAATAATCTTATTAACAAAACTTAGTACCCCAAAANTACCCCCCCCCCCAAAAAAAAATAAATAAACATATTTTTAAAAAAATACATAAATTCTTTTATTAGTGGTACACAGCGTTGCGAAAAATGTAGAAAGGGTACACAAAAGTCATAAGTTTGGGAAACACTGTATTAGAGGCTAGCATAATAGTAAAGGAAAACCAATTTTAGCTTTAAGCCTCAATTTTCGAATAATCAAAATCAAAGACATAATAATAGCAGAGAAAGGACGATCTGTGGATATTCTGTTTTCATGTCTTAAAATTTAGAGATAAAGAAAGACTCTACAGGTAAAATATACCTTCATAAATTTTATTTATTTTATGTTGATGGCAACCAAATATCCTATCACAAGATTTTTCTAGCCAATAAAATAGCAGCGACAACAATGATAAACGGTTTTCAAACATTATTATCCCTTTGTGTAACAAGGAGAAATGAATTATTAAATAAATGAATAAATAAACGAAAACACACATACATATGAAATTAAAGCAAAATGTTTTGTATTTATAATTATTTCGGGAAAATCAACAAAATCTTATATGAGGTGATGCGCATTTCGAATCACTTTCCTTGTTCGAGAAATGTATTAATTGTATTAATCGTAATTTTGAAATGTATTAATTTGATTAGATCTTCTAATTTTAAATATTTTTCGCTTATCATAAAAAAAAAAACACTTTTTTGTTAGATATTGCTACATATAATTAAGTCATTCATACATATTTCTTCGACGTGGAAACAAATTTTCTAACTACGATTATGCCGCTTTTTTCAGTTATGAGCGAGGTAAACTCCATTACGCAAAAACTTGTTTTATCTATTTGACTCTGTTCAAATAAATGACCTCAATCTAGATCAAGATCACTTTATTCATGAACATTAAATACTTTATATATCCTTTATTGTGGCTCGGTGGTCTAGGGGTATGATTCTCGCTTTGGGTGCGAGAGGTCCCGGGTTCAAATCCCGGCCGGGCCCTAGCTTTCGTTTTTTTTTAAATATTATTTAACTACATGATTAACTTTCGCTCAAGGTCTCTTTTTCTTTTCTAAAGAGAATTTTTTTATATTCTAAAGTAGGTTCTAATTTTGTGCAGATACTACTAATTTTTTTTTTAAATATTACTTGACTACATGATTTAGATCAAGATCACTTTATGCGTAAAGATTAAATGCTTTATATTTAGTTTATCGTGGCTCGGTGGTCTAGGGGTATGATTCTCGCTTTGGGTGCGAGAGGTCCCGGGTTCAAATCCCGGCCGGGCCCTAGCTTTCTTTTTCTTTTTAATATTATTTGACTACATGATTTATATCAAGATCACTTAATGCGTAAACATTAAATGCTTTATATTTAGTTTATCGTGGCTCGGTGGTCTAGGGGTATGATTCTCGCTTTGGGTGCGAGAGGTCCCGGGTTCAAATCCCGGCCGGGCCCTAGTTTTTTCTTTTTATATTATTTAAATACATGATTAACTTTCCGCTCAAGGTCTCTCTTTTTTTTTAAAGAGATTTTTTTTTTTTATATTCTAAAGTAGGTTCTATTTTTCTGCAGCTACGATAATTTTTTTTTTTTTTTTTTTATCATGGACGTGTTTTGGGGTACGAAATTTAAATTTCATGATGCATAATACAGGAAAATATATCTCAATAATATATTTACATTTTTCAAACATAAGCAATTATTTTTAGCGTCTATGAAATAAACTAAGCACTTTCCTTACAATCTTAAAGCAACTTTACAGACTTCTAAATTTTTTTCTATAATTTCCTATAGTGCTAACTTTAATCGATTCTGTTTTCCGTTTACCTTGAAATTAAGAGTTGGAAAGACAAAGCGACGAACAGTTTTATCAGTTTAGCCTTTGGCAGAGACGCCACCTGCTGCGGACACGC
Organism: Parasteatoda tepidariorum; assembly: GCF_043381705.1. Lineage (NCBI taxonomy): Eukaryota > Metazoa > Arthropoda > Arachnida > Araneae > Theridiidae > Parasteatoda > Parasteatoda tepidariorum. Next base: position 10,190,409 of record NC_092204.1, read on the forward strand.
CAAAATAATTAAAAAAAACGGTAAATAACTACGAAGCAAATTTTGCAAAAATTTGACTATTTTTGCTTGCATTTTTAAAAGGTATAGCATGACAATAATACTATAAAGTGGTGAATCATATAAGCCTACGAATTATTTAGAAATAGTGGGGGATAAAAATCTACTAAATTGGATTTTTTAAACCAAGAATCACAATTGATAAAGTCCCACTTTAATTCTCGGCTTTGGATCTAATGGATTCTTTTGAAGCCTAATTTCCTCACATAGTATAATTTGTCTTTGAAAATGGCATTCAATAGGTTTTCTGGGTAACCATATAAAAACCATTTATTTTAACAGATAAGATAGACCAATGAAAATTAAAAACTATATTTAAAATTCTCTTTCCATTAAGTTGTATTAAAAATCTCATTACATTACTGTGATAGCTACGTATTTGTTATTCAGCTCAATTTCGGATTAATAATAGTAGTAATTTAAAAGTGAACAAATTTAATTTTAGTGAACAAATTCGAGTCTTGAAGTTACGGGTAGCAGACAATTTTAATTACTTTAATTTTTTTCGTACTTCAATTCATCATTTATAATGTTAATGAAATTCATTTAGATCGCGTGTGAAATTAGTATATTTCTTCTTCCTAAACTAAACTAAACTCAGGGGCGCGACAGCCTACAGAGGGCCAAGGCCTGCTGTGCCCATCTCAATTTTCTTGACATTGGGCTCTGGGGTGCAGGAGCAGATGTTCCGGTCAGGAGGTCAGCCGAATGCGGAATCCCCAGTGTTTAGTTCCCAAGCATGCTTGGTGCTCATTTATCGACCCACTGAAGGGATGAAAGGCTGAATCAACCTTGCCCGGCCCGTGGATAGAACCCAGGACCTGTGGCATGAGAGCGCTAAGCGCTACCACCCAGTCACCGGGCGTCTATTTCTGCTTCCATAGAAAAATTCCACCAACATTTGTTTCTTTTTCTTTTTTTTTCTTCCTTTTTTTTTTAAAAAAACCCAACTACTGCTGCGAACGATAAAGAAGAAATATGGAGAGCTTGTTTCAGTTTAGGGAAAACACCACAAACCTCATATTTGATGATTATGAAGCAGCCGATAAAAATGTTGAAACTTGTGGTGCTTTCGAATCAAGAAATGGTTGTGGAAGCTGAAGAAGTAATATCGATGGAAAAAGGCGAAACAGGATCACTACCAGTGCCATTTGTAGAAGGCCTCGAAGCCTTTTAAACCTTTAGTAACAATGTATTTGAAAAAACTTCAGAAAGTGAAGAGAAATCTGTTATATATTTCGAAAATGTATTGCATACTCGGAGAAAAAAAAGAGTTCAAATCAAAACTACAAACCAGAACAAAACCAATAAAAAAACAAAACCAATTGTATTTTTTCCCATGCCAACCCGATTCACACTCGTCACATATCAGTAGGGCATATTTCTGGGCCACTCTTTCTGGGACACCCTATTAGGTGAACCAACATTGTTCCCACATTACAGACAGACAGTACAGAGAATGAAAGAACACCCATGCCTTGTCCGGGATTCGAACCAAGAACCTTTCTGATGTGAAGTCAGCTCCCTGATCACTACCTGTCTGCAGTTTCCAAATATTTTATATTAAAAAAAAGAACTTATGGATTTTTATCTTGTGTTGTAAATATTTTTACAGCAAGTTCATAATAATTTTAATTAAAAAAGATATAATTGTTGTAAATTTATGAACTTTCAATTCCATTATTTCTTTATTACTTTTCACTCATTCTCAACCCATTATTTCATATTTTATGTATTCGTCGTTTTCCCGTATCTATCGTTCACAATGAATGGTTCCAAACGTACCGTTCGTTCGAAGTTCTGCTAGTAGGTAAAGATGCCCCTTTTTCATAATTATTGACATAGAAGGAAAAAAGAAAATGGCTTAAGAATTGACTGACAACTGCTATACGTATTTTATATCCGTCGTTGAACAGCCGACCCAATTTTTGGGTTTACGACTACTAATATTCAACACCGTAGTCTTGTAATTTTGAACCAATCCAGAAGACAAGGAAACTCCTGGATCAGTACCCCCAGAGGTATTGAATTGTTACGGGAACATGGAGGAATTTGAGACTCGACAGATTTAACGGGCATAATTCACCATGCTATACGTATTTTTATTTTATATTTTATAACCGTCGTTGAACAGCTGACCTAATTTTATGGGTTTACGGCTACTAATGTTCAACTTCGTAGCCTTGTAATTTTGAACCCAATCCAGAAGACAAGGAAACTCCTAGATCGAGTATTGGGAGAAATTTGCCTTCGTGGAGGACTTTTTGATGGAGCTAACCCGCATTTGCGTTACATGGAGAGGGATACCAAGAGAACCTCCCACGGTTAGCCTGACGGCAAGGGGACTCTAACCCATGATCCGTCTACCACTGAGGATATTTCACGTCAGCACTTTGGTCTGTGCAAGCTGGATGCGGAATTCGTATCGACTGGGATTCGAACCCGGTTCGCCGCATTGAAAGGAGAAAGCTCTATCTCCTGAGCCATCGTGACTCATGCTATACGTATTGTAAATTTATTAGTTTTCATGTCCAACACTTTTTTTTTTACTTTTCTTATATTTTAAAGCTATTATTTGATTTTCTATGTTACGTCGCTTTCGCGTATTTTTCGCTCGCAATGAATGCTTCCATAGGAAACGTTTGATCAAGGTCCTACCATTAAGTGAAGGAGAACCTTCTTTCCATAATTATTGTAATGGAAGGGGTAAGAAACGACTTAAGAATCCACTAATCGAATTCTATATTTTCTAATAAATAATAAATTGATCGATTTTAATTTTTAATTGTGTTCATGTATATTTGAATTAATTAATCTTAGTCTGAAGAAAATACGTTAAATTTAAATTTTTTTGTGATACAGTCAAACTCCGCTATAGTGAACACGGTTTATAGTGAACTCCCGGATATAGCGAACAAAACATTCAATCCCGTGCACGGCTATACACATATAATGTTATTTTTTGTGGATATAGTGAACCAAAAAAAAGAGAGGAAGTTGGATATTATGAACTTTTTTCTGCCTCCGACTCTGATTTTTTTCTTCATTTTCTGGTAATTTTGAAAAATTTCTACATATAATGCATATACCGATTTTTAAAACCATCTATAGAGTGGAGTCTAGCCGTAAGCAATTTTCTTGCTTGCTTCTTTAATCTCAATTTCCCTTCCCCAAATAAAGACCATCCCTAAATTTTTTTGTACGCAAGACGAAGAGTAATAAAAAATAAAATTTAACAAATTTTTTGTTAATACATATTGTTTTTTAATAATTTTTGCATTTCATTTTTTTTGTTCATTTATTTAAATAATGTGTAATGAAAGGGAGGCGCTCAGAACCGTTAGTTCAAATTGTTTGCGGAATGGAGATAGTGAACTCCCAGTTATAGTGAACCAAAATTTCGGTCTCTTGAAGGTTCTCTATAGCGGGATTTGACTGTAGTAAAATTCTGATATTTTTGAAATGAAAATTTATCTTTGTGGTTGATTGGACACCCCTTTTCTAAATGCCCTACTCTCCTTTCCCAGACTTATCTACGCACTTAAGACAGTATATAAAATAAATGAGAGTTAAATGATCCTTACTCGCTTCTTCCGCCATCAGCAAACCAAGCTCCAGAGGTTGAAGGTCCAGCACTTGAAGGAGAGTAAGGGATGGTGGAATGGGGCACTTTACCTTCATTTCTGACCACCATAGACATCCTTTCCAGTGACTGAAGTAGACTGACAGCCTCATCATGAGTGATGTGCGTGAAATCAATGTCATTAACAGATAAAATCTGATCGCCAAACTGTAAAATAAATAAAAATTATTCTACTAGATGCTGAATTTTCAATGAAAGCTGAGCAATAAAAAAAATGCAGTACAGTCTAAGGGCCTGGTTTCTTAAGACAAGCGGCTTCTCTGGCCTACAGCTGAAGCTGAAGCCAACAAAATACACAAGCGACTAGGGACAGGACGATTCCATAATGCAAACGGACTTAGAAAATTTAGAAAGGGGAAAATGAGCTCGATATCGGGAAAACGTTGCTGGTGAGAGCTTTAGCTTAGCAAAATATCGCCTTATTTTAAGCGCCAACATTGGAAGTCAAACTTTGGCGGGATTTTCTGAAGAAAAAAAAATTTAACTAGGGTCATCCAAAAAGAAAGAATTGATTATTCGGCTTTACAGAGAAGACAGTCAGATTTGATTTTTTTTATCTTCAAAGAACGTTTTTGATGCAGAGAGGTACGTACCTCAGTACTGTTGACAATTATCGGTCGCTGCTCCAGCAATTTTGTACATGTTGGAGAAGCGTGAGGGGAGGGAGATCGTGAAAAGAATTCCGTGTATAAACCGGGCAGTGGCACTTGACTTTAAAAAAACATCAGTGCAGGGAATACCGGGCAAATGTATACCAGGCAGTGGCACTTGACCTTAAAAAAACATCAGTGTAGGGTATACCGGGCAAATGTATACCGGGCATGTGGCACTTAACTAGACCTTGTATATATTTCAGACATTTACCAAAAGTCTAGTCAACTAGACCTAGTATAAGTGCCACTGCCCGGTATACCCTATACTGATGTTTTTTAAGGTCAAGTGTCATTGTCCGATACATATTTGCCCGGCATACCCTACACTGATGTTTTTATAAGGTCAAGTGCCATTGCCCGGTATATATTTGCCCGGTATACGCTACACTGATGTTTTTTAAGGTCAAGTACCACTGCCCGGTATATATTTGCCCGGTATACCCTACGCTAATGTTTTTTTAAGGTCAAGTGCCATTGCCCGGTATACCCTACACTGATGTTTTTTTAATGTTCAGTGCCATTGCCCGGTATGTACTTGCCTAGTATACCCTACGCTGACGTTTTTTTAAGGTCAAGTGCCATTGCCCGGTATAATTCTCACATTTCATACTTTGCCTAAAAACATCCAACATTCTATACAATGCCGACGTTTCATACTTTGCCGGTAACATACATATATTAAGATCTAACTAACTTTAAGTAAAAAGAAATTTAAAAACAAAAGCAAAACAGATAACAATAATAAAAAAAAGACATAACGAAAAAATTCAACAAATAACATATTTTATACGAGTTCGAAAATGACAGCAAACGTCGAAAAAAATAAATATAAAAACAAATGCGAACGGTGACGGTAAACCTTTGAAATTTAGCCAATACGCCAAGAAAGCGAACAAAAAAATCCCCAATATTCTCAGTGTAATTACCCTTTTTCCCTATTTTTACTCATCCGACGAAACTCTAAGTTTTTAACATTATGGAATCGTCCTTCCCCTAGTCGCTTGTACAAAATACTGTTTTGTTATCTCAGCGTAAGCAGTCGGTCCAACGCAGACATTATCTCGCATTGCGCAAATATTTATTTCGAATTTGTATTGATTTTTTTATTGTCGACTAGTGCTTTAGAGAACAAATAATGACTTTGTCCAAGAAAAAACACATTATAGCTTAGCTAAATGAAGAAGATGAAGCTATGTTTAATGTTAAAATCAAAATCTTGGCTGATTTCACAATGCTCTGTTGGATGTTGTCCACCATTGCTTCTGTCGTTAACGTTACGTTGTATTCCAACTGCAGTTCATTCGGGAGGCAGTCGTTGTTCAAGCTGAGCGTTCGATGACGTATTCTGTCTAACTCACAAATTGGCCAATCAGGGGTTTGAGATCGCTTCAAGCTGACGTTTTGTAACGCCAACCTGTCCTAAGAAATCAGGCCTTTAGGTTTCTGACAGACTTAACGGTAGGGCATAGTTACATCAATAAGCTGACCTTTTTGATTTATCTTTTCTGAGACAGTACTTATGACATTGCTTTGAAATTTTTTAAGGGACATTTGTGATTATATCAGTTGTATGCTGTGACAATATTTTTGTGTTAACAGGAATTCTATTTGAGTTAGAAAGACTTTGCACAAAAAATGAGATGAAACATTTTTTTATAAATTTCTCAGTTCATAGTTTTCGAAAAAATATTCTGCCAAAGATATGTGTAGCGTGTCTACCATTTACAAAAGTACAATTCCAATTCACTAGTATATAAGACATGTTAACTAGATTCAATGTTGGGGTACCTTTTCATAGATGACGGTTGATATGGTCGATAACTACTCACTCCACATTGGTGACCTTCGGACGTGATGTAAACTCGCCTACCTTGACAGAAACTCCTACTTTGATTTGAATACGCCTACCTTGACAGAAACTCCCACTTCGATTTGAACACACCTACCTTCACAGAAACTCCCACGTCGATTTGAACACGCCTCCTTCGATGGATAGTCCACATTGAACAGTTGACTTGCTACATGTGACTGCGACCTTATCTACCTCCTCGCGCTGTTGCTACTCAGTCTCGATCACACACAACGTTGGCCTGCATACAGTCAACTGCTAATGGCAACACAGGAGCAACCACGACCGTGAACTTAATACAGCTCTCACGATCAGCAAAAAGTACGGTGACCTCCCGGCCTTTTACAAAACTGCAATGAATTAACTAGTTTTATACGTTCATCAAATGCTATCACAGATATAATTTTGGTGGGGGAGATTTCTGTAGTATTGTAGTGTATCTCCCACTAGAAAAATACAATTCCAATTCATTACTATATAAGACTTGTTATTCAATTCTATGATGGGGTACCTTTTCATAGATGAAGGTTGACATTATCGATAGCTACGAGTTCCACACTATGTATTAACAGTTATGCACAGTGTAAACGTGTATATAAAAATATTCTGTTTAAACAACAGATATACAGAAAACAGCATCTTGATTAGATGCAGAGAAAAGGTACATCGATAAAGGTCAGTTTTTACATCATCGGTATATATGCTTTACCAACTCCCCTTAAATAAATTTGGCACCGTGCCAGCGCTGGAGGTAAAACAGAAAAGATTATCTTTCATTATGACCGTCGCCTGAGCTGTATGCTAAAAAGAAGTAAGAGGTTGTTTGTCATTATTTCAAGCTAAGAATGCTCACTTATTCAAAACTAAAAAAAATTATAAATTCCGATAATTCAGTATAAATTACCTATATTATTTTATGAATATATTTGACCGAAAACAAATTATACTCCATTATAATTTATAAACTTCACCCTGAGAAAGAAATGTTTTTAAAAAATTGAAATATTAAAAGGAGAAAATATGGCGCATATTGCTTTAGCAGTTAAAATTTTTAATGCGCTTTATAAACTGATGGTAGCTTTTCTACATTACACAATCAGCACCTAAAATCAAGCAGATGTTTTGCTTTAACGGAGAACACAGTTAGTGAATATAGACAGTCGTTTGCTGAAGCGCGCGACATTTCAAACAACTTTGGTTAAACAGCTTTGGTATTACAACCTAACAGTGGTACAGATATACTTTACTGTAATACAACTGTACTATAATACAAAATATACACGTTGCCATCACAATACCAAATATCAATTGTGATACTTTAGAACAGAATGTTTCAAATTTCAACAGACAAATTTAAGAGGGTGATGAAAGACGTCAAGATGCCTACAAGCAGAGCTAGCTGGAAATTCGAATTACACTGCGAGCTCACAAAGACCACAGTGCTGATGTAAAATATCCTAAATGGTAGACGGATCATGGGTTAGAATTTCTTTGTCTCCGGGCTAACCGTAGAATGTTTTCTTCTCCACGTAACTCAAATGTGGGTTAGTTCTATCAAAAAGACTTCCACGGTGGCTAGTGTGACACAAAACCTGTTTCTGGAGATTCTCTGTTTTCTGGGTTGGATTCAAAATTATTACAATCCAAATTAATTATAATTCAAAATTATACAATTGATACCTTCAAACTCAAAAACAACTCCACAGTCAAACACCAATTATAAAATTAAAATGAATGAGTTGTCCAAAGTGGCATCCACTTACATGATTACACAGTCAACAACGACGTAAAAATGATGCACCGAGGCGGTGTGTCTACGAGTCATTTTTACGTTGTTATTAAGTACTAGGTGTGTTTTTAATGTCTGACGAAGCGACGACAATTCGCTCTTTGTAGTCAGACTTCAACTGACTTCCACCTTTTGTCTCCTTTAGACTCAGTTGTTGTTGTAGTTCATTTACGTCGCACTAGAGCTGCGCAATGGGCTATTGTCGACGGTCTGGGATACATCCCTGAGGATGATCCGAAGATATGCCATCACAATTTTATTCCTCTGCAGAGGGGATGGCACCTCCACTTCGGTAGCCAGACGACCTGCGCGCGAAGTCGAGCACTTTACGGTAAAACAGTTTAACGAGGACCAATACCGCACACTCTCAGTCCCTACGCTGACTGATCCAAGTGGTCACCCACCCGCACACCGACAGCAGCTAGTGATGCTTGACTTCGGTGATCTGCTGGGAACCGCGTCTTAAGGAACAGTCCACTGAGGGATCTTTTAGACTCAGAGCCTACATAGGTTTTTCACGATTTTCACCCTCTCAGCCACCTCGGTTGAATTCGCTCGATGAATTTGTCGGTTAAATTTAGAATTAGTTAAGAGTTTTTAATTATTTTCTAGCTTAATTCATAATTATTAAAACTAGGATAAAAAAACTCGCTTTCACACCAATTATAGTTAAAATTCATAGCTTTTTAATTTGAATTTTTAACTAACTAACTATTTCTTAACCTTTGACAAGAATACCGCCTACCTAACTAACTCCTTTCCAAATTGCTTTTCAGTTCCTTTCATCCTAAGTAATGTAGAGTTAATAAGATAATTCATTTCGCAATTTGCACATCTTTTATGTAAAGTAATTTCGTTTGCTGCGACGAAATTACTTTGTAAGTCCTTTGAAGATGAAGCGTTTTAACTGTAATCAACTCAAAATGATGGTTAGTTTAATCAAAGGAAATTGATCAAAACTTCGCTCAAATTATGAAAACTTTTTATTTTTATTAATGCATCGAAAATTTCATTGCAGAAACACCCTATTCCATACATTAAAAGTACGATGACTTATTAAAATTTTACAAAAACTTATTGAAATACTTAATGAAATTTTTAAAAAATGTTTTCATTTTTAAAACAAGTGGTTGTGATAGCTGTCCTCATTGAACTCTACATTGCCTGCGTCCTTTAAACAGGGCCATGATTTTGTTTGAATACTTCCGGCCATGAATAATTCCGAGCCGCGATGGCTGAGGGCTCGCATCTAAATTAGGCAACCCAGGTTCGAATCCTAGTAATGGCTGATTGATTTGAATCAAGCTCCCGACTCGAACCGATCACAGTTTTGACGTAAAATATATGCAGTGCTACACTAACTATGGGTTAAAATTCCCTTGCTATTGAGCTAACTAGGGGAAGTTTTCGTGTTTTTTTCACTATGCTACACAAACAAGGGTCATTAAAGCAAAATGTCCTCCACGACGGCAATAGTTTATCTAATAACATATTAATCCAGTAATTTTTGCGTGAGAATGGAATAGCTGTATTCAATTCAACGGATTTCGAGAGTTGGTGATGAGAGCTGCATTAAGTTCACCGGGTTTTGAGCACTTTCCGAGAGAGCTGTATTAAGTTCACTGGTTGTGTGCGTGGTAGCTCCTGTGCTGTTAATAGCAGTCGATTGTGAGCAAGATCCCGTTATGTGTGATAGGGACTGAGTAGCAGCAGGGTGATGTGGGCAATGACGCAGTCACAAGTAACAGGTCAACTTTTTAATGTGGACCAACCATCGAATTAAACATGCTGTAATCGAAGAGGGGGGGTAACTGCTGAGGTAAGCGAGTTCATATCACGTCCGGGTCACCAATGTGGGGAGAGTAGTTATCGACAAAGTCAACCTTCATCTATCAAAAGGTACAACAAGATATAATCGAGTTATCATGTATTATATATACTAGTGAATTGGTATTTAATAATTGTAGTGGTAGTTACGCCACAAGGTATTCATGTCGTTTACTAGGGAATCGATATTCATAAGAATAATAATAAATAAAAAAGATTTCGGAGCATCAAGATTAGTTGATGCAAAATGAGTGGAATTATAACGGAGTTAAATAAAGGGACTTAATTTTGTCAACAGGCATGAAAACGACTTTAAGACCAACCAGTCAACATTCTTGTGGTAGCTCCATAAGAGGCTTGAAATAAAATTTTATGCTATATAGGTAAAATTATTTTTAAATGTAAGTTCGTAAAATAAGCACACATAACTAGATTTGTGTTGAAAAAAAACATTTTCCCTTGAAGAAAAAATTAAAGTCCTGCACTTCCTTGGGATAAATGAAAAAGTATCGTGTGTCACAGTGTAAATAAGTGTTCACATTCCACATAAACGTACGTCATCCTCCTCTAAAAAAGGGAATGAAATTAATGATTTAACCTAAATATTGCACTAAATTATTTATGCAAATGATGCAGTTCGTTGCAAATTTATTTGGATTCATTAATTAAAAAAATCAATAATTTCAGAGAAGTTTCAAACTTAGAATCTAATGATATATTCATTTTATTAAAAAGCTGTCCATTTTTTGTTGAAACACGCGTTTTGAGCTGTGTCCACTTTCTTAAATACGCGTTTTGAGCTGTGCAGACTTCTTTAATCATGCAATTTGAGGTATGTCCAGGAAGAAAAAAAAGCTCATTGACAAGATGGTGCCTGTTTTTACAAGTAACAACTGCCATATGTACTGAATTCAGAAGATCTCCACTATGAGACGTCAAAATTTACATTGGTCCAAGGTACGGTGCGCAATTATGTAAACAGACCAGCCTGAATAACCTTTGATCTAATTATCGGATCTTTACGCATTGGGAATCAATCTTAATGGTTAGAAAGGCGATCTAAAATATGACAATGAATTAGACCAGGCTATATTTTAAGTTACGAAATCAGACATGAAAACGTACTTTCTCTGAACAGTCATAACTTCGTTTCGATACATTTGGATTTCTGATGCATTAAATATAGGGGGTAGCAGCAATCTGGGAAATGCATTCCTAATACTTTGATCAGGAGAGTGCTCCAAAGTTTGGACCCCTTATTGTTAATTTTACTTTTTGCGTATTTCACCATATTTCGAGAAATTTGTAAATTGAAAAGTCTTTGCACAGAATTATAAAATTTGTTTATCCAGAAACAATTTCTTGCAAAAATTAATTTTATTGAAAATTTATTATTTTTTGTAATTTTATTTAATATTAGTTGAAAACATTTCGAATCGTAAAGCATACTGTTTTTTTACATCATTTTAAACAATATAATTTTGCATGAAAAAAGTCAACATTTAAACGAAATTGGACGAACAGTTCCTGAGAAATGAAGTTTTAAAGAAGATGCATATTATGTTATAACGGTTGTTGAACAGCATACCCCATTTTATGGGTTTACGACTACTAATGTTCAACTCCGTAGCCTTGTAATATTGAACCCAATCCAGAAGACAAGGGAACTCCTGGATCAAGTATTAGGTGAAATTTGCCTTCGCAGAAGACTTTTTGATGGAATTAACCCGCATATGCGTTACACGGAGAGGGAGACCACGAGAACCTCCCACGGCTGATGGCAAAGGGACTCTAACCCATGATCCGTCTACCACTGCGGATATTTCACGTCAGCACTGTGGTCGGTGCAAGCCGAATGCGGAATTCGTATCGACTGGGATTCGAACCCGGTTCGCCACTTTGAAAGGCGAACTCTCTATCCACTGGAGATCCGATCAGTTGATTGAGTACTAGTTTATTTTTCGCTCACAGTACAGCACATTTTCCTATTTACCGAAAGCTACATTTTTGGCTTCAATGGTCCCCATTGGCAATTTTTTGACGTATGGTATCAATTTCTCAAATGCTAGGTTTAGAAAACACGTGTGTTCCTAAGCCTTCTGTTAGCAGTTAATCCTTACTTTCGTTAATTCTTGCTTTCTGTAATTTTTATTTCTGCTTCATTCCCTTAAAATTTTGCGAAACAAATGAACGTGGATCTCGTGGATTATTTCTTTCAACCACAAAGAGTATTTGATTCGCAATCTTGTCGAGCGAGACCACAGAATGTCTCGGAATATCTTTAATGATTAATAAAGGACACTTTACATTCTGGTCTGGGATTGTTCTAGAATATTTAATAAAGGACTCACTCCCCTTTTAATGAATTCCAGAGCAAATAATTAACCTGTCTTTAAAATATTCGAAGAACGAACTAATCTGGAATGCGCACTTCATGCCTTTATTAGATAAACGAGTTGCTCATTTCCTCGACTTTATTAAAGGCGAATTCCCTTTTCGCTTTGATGCGATCGTCGGGTAAATAAAAGAACCCCCAAGATTATATTTCATACATTTGTGCCCCATTATTAATGAAAGATAGCACAGATTTTTACGATAAAATACAAGAAGGTGTATTGAGTATTTGGAAATCGTATTCGATGTCGAAAAGCAAGCGAAAATGAAAGGAAATGCCATTTTAAGTTGCGTTTGTTTTGGTAATATTTGAAGCTAGTAATCAAGAAATGCTGATTAGCTTTACTCAGCTCATTCTGGGAATCTCCAATTTAACATAAGTCTTCAATATTTATGTTACGAAAACTCTAAAATCAAAAATTAAAATATTTACTGCTAGTAATTAGTAATAAAACGTGCATACACTTTTGAAAAAGTTGAGAAAGTTTTAAGAAGTGATGGAAGTTCATTTGGAAACTGAGGCAACCAATGTTTTTTTGTTTCAGGACCTGCAAACATTTTTTTTTCAATTTTAGTTCACTCACAAAACATGGTATATGAAAACTTCTTTGTACTTTTAATTAATATTAATTTTGTTCATTTTAATTCTATTTGTATTTGTTTAAGTCAGATTACGGTCGAAAATTTGAAGAGGGTTCGGTTGAAATTTGAAACTGATAGCCGTTTGGAGGACAATATTTTAAGAGCAGTAGGATGAGCTATCAACGATCGAAAAAAAAATAAACCTTATAGTGTCCTTCAGCAGCTTATTCAAATTAAGTTTAGGAGCTCTGCTGGTCAGAGAGGGTCCTTAGGTTCTATATTCTACTAGGTTCTGCCTTTAGCTATCAGGTAAACGATCGAAGCTTGTATTACCATCTAGTTCAGGTCTCCAGTCTCACAGTTGACTGATTGTAAGACATAGTTCCCAGTATATCGCTGTAGTGAGACATCTATGGTCAGTGTGCAAGTGGGTGACCACTTTGTTCAGTCTCCAAATGGACCGAAAATGTGCGGTATCGGTACTCCTTTAAACTGTTCTACCGTAATGTGCTCAAATTCGCACGCATGTTGGCATGCTACCAAAGCACGGGAGTCATCCCTTCCGCAGAGGATCAAAATTGTGATGGCATGTCTTCGGATTATCGTCAGGGATGTTTCGAAGATAGTCGTCAATATCCTATCGTGCAGCTCCAGTGCGACTACCACTACTAGTAGCACAGAGATCCAGTTGAAATTTAAAGAATCCAACTTGCAGGAACGATTACAAATTTTTCATTGGCAAGAAGCGTTGCTTGGTCAGAAATCGATTATTACTTGGATTCTCTTCAGTTAAAAATAGAAACATTCAGAATGTTGGCCGTCAAAATTATTAATGGCAGTAACGTCTCTTTGCAACGTACCTGAAACTAATTAAAACTTGTATTGTCCTTCAGAAGCTTATTTAAATAAAATTTAGAGTTCTACTGGTCAGAGAAAAGTCAAATTCTCTTTTGGAGATAAGTTCAACATTTAGCCCGCAGAAAACAATTGAATCAAGAATAATCATCTAGCAAAAAAAATGAGTTGAAATTTAAAAAGCTAACTTAGCAGGAACGAGGACGAAATTTTAATTGGAAAGAAGCTTGTCTTGTAACCGTTTAATATTTGTATCTTCTTCCAACATTGGACGCCAGTTAAAATTTGAGACTTCCAGCTGGTTAGAGAAAGGAAGAACTTAAAATAAGTTGTGCTTTCAACAGTAAGAAAAAGTTAGAAACTTATATTGTCATCCAACGTAGCCCTCCAGTCCGAATTTGAGACCTCAAACTAACATGCAAATCGACAGTATTTTACCTGTAAGATTCAAACATGAAATAAAGTGGCGAAACGTAGTGTAAAATTAACGATTTGTTTAACAGCTAAAATTAACGTTTTAGTTTAAACAGTTTGCTATCCTTCATTACACAATAAGTTTTTATCCATATTAGAAGTATAAGTGAATAAATTTTAGGATGAGGTATATATTATTTTGCACCGTATTTGATGCTCTACTCAAAGTGACTAAGAAGTCTAGATAATTTCAATACAATACAAAAAACAGGTAAAATTTTAAAAAGTTTTGCTAATAGAATGCACTTACAGCAGTTTAGTGATTCATTTGCAATGAAACAAAAAATATTGTTAAAATTTATACGAAACACTAATTATAAAATAAAACTATAAAATTAAACACCAATCTTCAACTTCTAAAATAATGGGGAAATTTCTTAAGATTCCTATTTTCAGCATAGTTGCAAGCTTAGAATATTTTTAGCGGAAATTTTAAGAGAATGTTTCACAATATCAGCTTAGAATTTCAAAATCGTACTTTATTTAGGTTTGTATTACGCAATTTTTGGTTGTTTCTTTTAAAACAGACGTCATTAGTTTCCATAGAAACAGAGACTCTTAGCTTTTCAATGTTTGAATAATGTTTAACCTGTTTAAAGCTATTCGCTCTGTTGTTAAAATACAATAAAAAGTTGCGTTTGTTTGTTTAATCATAAATATAGTAAAGTTAACTTCAAAATTTTACACAATGTAGAAAAGGCTAGATAATTTATTACTTCGAAGTATCTGATATTATTTTTTTATTAGAAACTAATAATTATGGAGGGAAAAAAATCTTTTGAGCAAAATAGCTTTTTCTGACTTTAAGTATAATCTTTTATTCTTAATCAAAGTAAGACATATTAAGATACGTTTCTATCTGTTTTTGGCGGAAAATTAAAAAGTAATTATTTAAAAACAAAATAGAAACAAACTCCGATACCTTAAATTCTTTAACCAATCATAACTATTTTTTGAATTTCAGCACAAAAATACAAAATGATCTTTTTATAGACAGCTTATTTCGGTCAAAAGTTTTATGTAATTAAGAAATTTGCATTAAGAAATATAAACTAAACTAAACTCAGTGGCGTGACAGCCCATAGAGGGCCCAATGTGTCCATCTCAGTTTTCTTGACCTTGGGCTCTGGGGTGCAGGAGCAAATGTTCCAATCAGGTGGTCAGCTGAACGCGGAACCCCTAGTGTATAGTTCCCAAGCATGCTTGGTACTCATTTATCGACCTACTGGAGGGATGAAAGGCTGAGTCAACCTTGCCCGGCCCGAGGATTGAACCCCGTACCTGTGGCACGGGAGTGCGAAGCCATTTAAGAAATATGTATGTGATAAATATAAGTTCCTTATAATTGTTCATTTGCATTTATGTTAACCCAGTTTTGACAACACCATCATTTTCATTGTCCATTGCTTTCTTTTGACCATCAAATTTTTTTTATGTTTTTCTGAAATATATCGTGAAAATATGAATAAATTGATATGTTTTAACTAATAATTCAAACTTGTATCAAACATCGGTACCACGATTCATATTACCCTCTTTTACTCAAATTTCTTTGTTTTTCTCAGAAATCTATCCATTATTAATTATTTAACCGCACTAATTTTTTAACTATGATTAACTATTTAACTACAACTTAAGATTATTTAATTGGCAATTTAAACTTTCGTCAAAAATCGCGCAATTAGGTAACGAAATTATTGTCAGCAATAACAAAATACAGATCAAGAAAATCTGCATCGTCAAAAATCTTATGGATAAAGATGAAGATGTACCTTTCTTTATTTATACTTCAATGATTTTCTCAGAAACACATCTGAAATATTTAAGTTTTCTAAAAATTTTTAATTAGTGATTGAATTTCGGCATTACGACTCTCTATTTTTCTACATTTAAACTTATTTGGTTTTCTCAGAAATATGCATTCTTAAGAAGTGTAATTTCATCAAACTCCATTTCATGGAAGCGATTTCTACTCAAACTATTACTATACTTCTATTTCTGAATTCATTTCCATATTCTAGATTTATTCAGAAAACCATATCTATGAAATAGAGCAATTTAATCTGAAAGAATCGGAAAAAAAAATATTCTCTTAAGTTAATCAAGATATTCGACATCCTTTTCTAGAAGAACCAAATGCGGTTTGAGCTGCAAGACTTAAATGTAACATCAATTTTTATCACGCCTTTTTATGAATCTATAGGCAGGCAAGTGTTTTCTAATGTCTGTACTGATACAAATTCAGTCATTTTTCATAAAATATTGCTGAAAAACCATTGTCGCAATAATGGGAGTTAAGTAATATTCAGCTCCGTTATAAACACACAGCTTTTGAGCTGTGTTAAAAAATAATAAATAAGAAAACGGTCCTCCTTGAATAACTTTAGAATGTAATAATCGAATCTTCACGTTATAGAACTGAATGTTAATGTTTTGAGAAGGTGAAATCAAATATGCTAATTAATTAGTGCAGAAGAGATTTTAAGTCACGACATAAGCCACAAAAACGTTCTTTTCCTGAATAAACATATCATTTTTTGACAGATTCGGAATTCTGATTCCCAAAATTTAGGGGTAGCCGCAATCTGGGAAATAGGATGCTGTTAATTTTGTTACTAAGGCGTACGTAAGTTTGAATGCCTTAATGTTACATTTGCTTTTTGCGTATTTCCCTATTTCTAGAAAACTTTTTAAGCGAATAGAAATTTTTTTGCTCATAATTGCAAAATTTCCTTATCTAAAGATAATTCCATGTAAAAAATAACTTTTGGCAAATATTTATTACTTTTATTATTTTATTTAGTATCAGTCAAAAGATTTCTAATCGAAATGTACATAATTTTACATCATTTTAAAGAATGTAATTTTACATGTCAAAGTACAAAATTCGAGGGAAATTGGTCGAATAGTTCTTGAGAAATCGAATTTAAAAAATACGACAAATTCGATTGTTTAAAAATTATTCCATCGATTTTGTTTACATTTTTTATTTTGACATTTATTTCATTATTTTATTTAGGAACAGTCAAAAAGTTTTGGACTGTTACTAAATAAAATAATAAAAAATAATAAATATTTACTAAATGTATTTATTTCTGTATGAAATTGTCATTGGAGAAACGAATTTCATAATTTTGTTAAAAAATATCTCAATTCACTTAAAGGGTTAACAAAAGCAAAAAATAAAATTAACATTAAGGGGTCCAAACTTGGGATTGTTTTCCTGAAAACACTATTGGGAATATGTCCCTGATTGCGGGTCTTCGCCCATGTTTTGGGGATCAAAAATCCGAATCCCTCAAAGAAATGGCATGTTTATTCAGAGTAAGCAAGTTTTTGTGTCTGATTTCGTAATGCAAAATCGCATCTTCACTAATTAGCATATTTGAGGTCACTCTCTCAAACCATTATAGTGTGTCCTCTAGAACGTGAAGATCCGATCATTAGAAAAAAAGTTATTCAGAGTGGTCCGTTTATTTTATGGAGAACACATTTACTATCAGCATTTTGACGCTGACTTCAAAACATGTCGCAATAACGCACTTCTCGTAATATGCCGTTTTCATTACATTGAGCTGAGCTTTTACTGTATCACGAAAATAAATTTCGAAATCGATTTCACAGATGGGAATAACCTCAACTATAGCACTTCTGCAATTTCCGAATTTATTCCTAGAATAAATTCTGAAAACCTTTTCTAGAAAATAAATCAGCGTGGTCTGTAAGAAATGGGAAAAAAATATTTTCTTATCTTTCGTAAATCAAGATATTCAACGTACTTTTCAAGAACCACAAAACCATGGTTGAGCTATAAGAATTAAACGTGAGATCAATATTTATCACTCATTTTTATAAATCTGTGGACAGGCAAGTATTTTCTGCTTCCTGTATTGATACAATTTTGTTCTTATTCTTGAATTTATTTTAAAAACTATAAAACTTTTCTATAAAATAAAGCAACGTGGTCTGTGTAAGAAAATATTTTCTTTTCTTACGGAAATCAAGATATTCAACATGCTTTTCAAGAACCACAAAACCATGGTTGAGCTATAAGAATTAAACGTGAGATCAATATTTATCACTCATTTTTATAAATCTGTAAATATCGTGTTTTCTATTTTTGGTATTGATACCGTTTTGCCCTTTTTCATAAAATATTGCTGAAAAGGAATTGCCGTAATATTGGGAGATTATTTATTTTAAGCTCGTTAGAAACACGCATTTGTTGTATATTTATTATTAAAATTTTAACGGAGACTTGAAAACTTGTCGCAATAGTGGGATTTTTGTAATATGCCCTTTTCTCATTACATCGAGGTTTTTGTTACTTAAAAATATAAATTTCAAAATCAATTTCATGGGTGGTATTACAATCAACTACAGCCCTCCTGCAATTTCCTAATTTACTTCAAGAATAAATTCCGAAAAAGCTTTTCTATAAAATAAAACAATGTGGTCTCGAAGAATGGAGGAGAAAAAAATCTTATCTTACGGGGAATCAAGATATTCAACACTCTTTTCAAGAACCACAAAACCATGGTTGAGCTGTAAGAATTAAGCGTGAGATCAATATTTATTACTCCTCCATATAAACTTGTGGACAGGTTAATGCTCCAGGTGAATCACTTAAGAACAGACCAATATAAGAAAATGAAGATTTACTGGAAAGGTTTTAGGATCGATGGACTCACCGTTAATGCCGAGCAAGTCGTAAATTTGCAAGGGAAGAAAATACTCCAGAAAAATTCGTTTTTTTTACTTTCCTTAAAAGTAAAAGAGAACAGCCAAGGAAGTACTTTTTATAACATTATATTTTGAACAAAATATCTAATAACGATTGGGAAAGTCATACTTCGAAGATTCAAATCTATATTTTTAGAAGTTAAATTGAGTCGGCGCAAGTGGATTAAAGCTCTACGTGTGGTTTGGGATTTTAAATAAGCTGTTGTTAGAAATTCCCATAAATCCGGTTTCACTTTTAACAAAACTCTAGAACATTTCAATCTAGTAAAATGCCAAATTATGCACATGAAAAACTCACAATTCAGCTTCAAAAGAGTGTCTTTGATGTCCTTAGTTTCATAGAGAACAAAAACAGTTCTTAAAGATCGAGAAATGATCTTTTTTTCTAAGCGTTTACAGGTCAGTTTTTCTAAAATCCTAAGATTGACATTGTTTTAGAGTGACATTGTTTTAAAGTTATGACCAAGAATATTTTGTCCGAATACACAAGCTGCTTGAATATTAACTAATAACTGCTTGTAACTGCTCTTAATCATACTATTACACATTTCAGTCCAAAATTTTCAGGAGGTCCAGCTATATTTTGCATCAGCATTAACTAACTATTCTTCTTCTACTATATTCTAACTATTCTGTTAAAATACCAAAAAACCTTCTGAGGCCAAATTTTGAAACTTTCATTTTAAAATTTATTTACTTGGATTTATGTGTATTATACACTAAAATATAATATAAATACAAACAAAAAATTTAAAAAAAATATTTTGTTTTAAAAATTTGAGTTGGAAAATGGTAAAAAAGTGGTAACAAAAGACCAAAAATTTGCGTATTTTTAAAATCACATAGCCTTGCAAAACTTTACTTCTTTTTTAATATTTTTGTTTATAATACTCATAAAAACTGAACTTAAGGGATAGACTACGCATCCAACATCATATTAATATTTAGATATTTTATAGCAAATATCAAAACTTATCTGACAAAAAAGGCCAAAATTTGCAATTATTTTTATTGTAGGTGCAAAGTATAAAATAATATTTTAGTTTAATCTGCAAGTCCAATTCTATTTTCTAAACATATGTATAGAAAATGCAAAATTTCAAGCAACTCGAAAAAAAAATTGTGAGATACGGCATTTTTAAATGCCATAGCTCAAAATTTTTTCTCAAAATTTTCAAGATTTTTTTTAAAATCTCAAAATTTTTAGTTCATGATTTTAATGAATTTTAATGAAGGAAAATAACCCAAAAATTAGTTTTGGGGAAAAGGACAAAAAAGATTCATTTATCTATGTTAAAATCAAAATAAATGATTTTTAAATAATCATATCTCCTGTTCTTTTGGCTGTAGAAACAAAAATCAAACGCTTTTAGAAAGAGAATAGTGTATAATTTTATTTCATATAAAAAACGGAAAAATAATTTTTTAGTAGAAATCGGCTAGCTAAAAAAGTAGTAGCACTTTTACTGACTAACGATTCCCAGTAGAACATCGAGCATCTATGGGTGCTGTCAGTAAGCTGATGGATGACCACTTGGATCAACCTGCGGTGGGACCAAGGGCGTGCAATATCGGTTTCTCGTTAAAATGTTTTACCGTAAAATGCTCGACTTCACTTGAAGATCGTCGGGATGCTAAAGCAGGAGAGCCATCCCTTCAGCAAAGGATCAAAATTGTGATGACATATTCGGACCATCCTCAAAGACGTTTCCCGGACGCATGTAAACTACCTTTACATCTACAGAAACTAAAGAGAGATTTTGAGCTCGCTGATTGGATTTCTCGACAACGCCTTCTGTGACGTATGGCTATTTCATTCTGCAATGCTTGTTATTTTAAGCATAGAGTGATTTCTGTACTACAGCTTTTTTAAAACTTGAAATGTCAGTTTTTTTTCGCCTGAGAAACTGCCTGCTTTATTTAAAAATGAAATAGAAACTATTTCATCCAACATTATAACCCTTAGAAGCAATGTTCTAAATTTAGAAGATTACAACAAGTGAGTAAAGGAAGTTTGGGACTGGCAAATACGAAATGAAATTCCAGAACTTCAAAACCTCAGGGATAAAGATTTGTTTGTTGGTAAGTAACTAGTTTAGTTATTTTAAGAAAAAAATTTTATTTAATTTTTATGTGAAACACTTTTTTCGTTAAATTTATGATTATCACATGCTCGAAGCTAATATCACTCTAATTTATTGAATAACATTGAAATCGGAGTTCAATTGTCTTGCTCAATTCCTATATCGATTATAAAATGAAAATTCAATAATTTTAAATTGATATTTATCGAATTAAATTAACATTTAGTAGTGTCGCCATCTATTTTTAAAAAATAAAACTAAAAGTTATGCATTATGCCTACCTACTTATAACTTATTTTGAATGTTTTCTTTTGTTCGTCAAATGCTTAATAATACCGAAAAACTATTATTTGACTTCTAAGAAATTAAGCAATTGTCTTTTAAGATATTTATTTTATTAATTTTTGATGCATTAATTTCCATCAAAATCAAAGAGAATGATTATGAATTGTCCATTGAAATAATACCATAAGTAATGAAAGAATAAATTTACAAAAAATTCTATCTTTTAATTGTAGTACATTTCTATTAGATTGTAAAGATTTTTTTATCATTTAATTAAAGAAAATTATTTGTTCGTCACCACACTGCATTTGTAAAAGTGCAGCAGGAAAAATGTAAAAGAAGTTTCTCAAAAAATTCCAATTGTCAAGCAACAATATCTAAAAGAGTAAAGTTGAACAAAAAAAAATCAACAAAGAAATTAGATTCATATATAAAAGTTAGTATAATTTATGTAAAAACTTTTCATAATATTTACTTGAATGCAGGTAGTTCGAAAAGTAATTGATACATTCTTGAAAATATATTTATAAACTAATAAAAAAAAGTTATAATTCTATATTCCTTTTTGTTTATCAGTTTTGTTAATTTTAAACAGATTTATTCAGCACGTGACGCCCTCTTCTATTCTAGAATTAAACTAAAAAGTCTACATAAATAAACTATGCAAATCGTAGAACTTATAATTTATTTCAAATGTTTCTTCGTGTCAGTTAAATTCTCATTCATTTAAAAAAAAAAGTATTTTTTATGAAACAATAGAAATTAAATTAAGCGTTATCTCTTAAAGTCTATTCCAAACTATCTATTATAAATTAGTCTATTATATATTTATTTATTTACTTAAACGCTAAACTTTCATAATATTTAAACATCTAAATTCGATTTTAAAAGTGAGTTGAGTAGTGGAAATGGGAAATCTGTAAAATAATAATAATAATACTCTCATACTATAGTAAGTATACTTTTATTTTTTTGTAACGTGTTATACTTATTGTATCTTATAAGCTTGATACATGGTACTCGCTAGAAAATAAATTTTATTAATTATAAATGTTTTACAATTTTTTTGCAGAATTATAATTACATTTTACAATATTTTCCTCTATATGATGAAATTTTTTAAAATAATCAAAAATAATCTTGCACTAATATTTACATACATTTTAAAATCTCATATAATAAATTCAAACTAAACTGAATGGTTCTGCAATTGTACTTAAATTTAAGTAAGAGACTTTAATTTCTAAGTGCATAAGGAAATTCTTAATACTATTCAAATTTGAATATTAATCAATTCTTATATTTATTAAATAAAAGCTAGCTAATAAAGTTTTGATTCATGTTTAATAATTATTATTGTACTAATTAGATGTTTTCCCAAAACTTTGTTGTTACCTTGCATTTACCTGAAATTCATAGCATTAATATTACATCTTATACTGAAACGAATAAAAAAAAACATAAAGAAATTTAAAGCAAATTAGATTTAAATAAATTTGTTTATATTAAAACGCCATTGATGACGCTCTTTTATTTTTTGAACAAAACTTTAACATTTGTCTTAAAATTAGTATGAGAAATATACTGGAACTGATTTATGATTGATTTACATTTTGCGAACAAACTACGGAGAAATGATATTAGGGAGGAGCTACAAAAAGACGCAACAGAAGGCAATGCCGAGAAATCCAATCAGCGCGTTTAAAATCTCTCTTTAGTTTCTGCAGATGTAAAGGTTGTTTACATGCTTCCCGGACAGTCGGCAATAGCCCACGGTGTAGCTCTTGTGCAACGTAAATGAAGTACCTGCATTTTACTGACGAACTTTTACAAAAATCTGTCCATTGCAGAAATAGGAGTCACTCTACTCCCCACGTCACTTACTAAATTTTTAAAAAAAAAAATGTTGTTTTTTTTTGCATAATTTTTTTATTAAAATCCCGCATTTATTTGTCCGCAAGAGTCTTAATAGTATTCTTAAATTTCACATGATAATGGTTTTGTTCTTATTCTTTTACGAATTGAATTACATCCAATAAAATTACCTATTACAGAATTTTATTCATTTAACAGACACATAACAGACTACGTAAGAAGAAACTGATTATCCAATGTCTTCAATTCTATTATTACCGTTAAATTGTGTTTCTTCTCTTATATTAAAAGTACCCATTAGAATTTTGAAAGCATACATTTTGGCAATGTGATTTTCTTTTATAAAATCAAGGATTCAATGTGCTCGTCTATCTTAATACCCATTTGTAGTATCTAATCATAGTTTGCAAAACTTTCTGTAAATTAAATTACTCCCAGAAAAAAAAAGTGTAAACATACAAATCGTACTTACTTAATAAGCAAGCGGCATTAAACTTTTTTTCGCCATTTTCTTTCCTTTTATTGAATTAAAGAAATCTATTTCTCCACAAAGACTCACAAAAAAAACTCCATTTTATTAACTTAGGTGGTTGCATTAGAAATTCCCAATAACGTCCAGAGCTAAAGTTTTATCGTGTTGGGCTAAAAGTTTAAATGTTGAATTCAGATCCTTTCTAAATGGCTTTTAAGGGCCTCTTAACTAAAACCGTAATTGAAGGCGAGAAAGCTTCTCTAAAAGCAATTACATGGTCACGTGTCTAGACACAGCTACGTGACATGCCTCTAATGATCTTGATTAGAAACCTTCGTTACTTTGAAGGATTTTGATTCGCGTGAATGGCAACACTTTCGGTTTCATGAATTAAGAGTATTTGGAACATAGCGTTAAAATTCGGAGATAAAATATTTTATTTTAACGTTTCATCACAAAGAGTGACAAGGGAAAAAAAGGGTTTAACTCTTTTCGAACCTTCCAGTCCCAAAATTAAGTTAAGACTAAAATTCTGCCTCAAATGTTCAAGCGTGAAGCAACTTTTGAAACAGTTTCGAATAACATTTAATCCCATAATTCTGCCTTAGCTTAAGGGTGTTCTTCGACGGCACTTTCGCTAAATAAAATTAAGTCTTTTAGTGAATAATATGCTACTTTTATAACTGTTTTACGTCCGTAAATGTTCTTTATAACTGTCAGGTTAAGTTAGGTTCATCTTAACATTACTTTTCGAGGATCTTTCGAAAAGGAAAATGGGAAAAGCTACAGTTTAAGTGCTTTATAAGTAAGGCAAGGCTGCAATTTTAAATTATATATAGCATCTTGCCATGAAGAATTATATGGATTTAAAAATTATATGAAGAAAAACTTAAATATTAAAAAAAAAATTATTAAACTTTTTTTTAAAAAATTGCCAATTTGGCGACATTTTTTATTTAAATGAAATTTAGAATTCAATAAATAGTTTCCAATTTTTACAAATTTTTATGATGCCAGCTTGGAAAAACTTTTCAAATAAAATTAGATCATAATCGAAGCTTGCTTTCACCTTAAAGAGATATTTTAATAAGATTCGACAAAGTTAAGAGCATAGTTAGCACTAACTAAAGATAGGCTTAACTAATCTAATAGTCATGAAGAACTGTTGAAAACTCCCAAGAGTTATGAAAATAGCATATTATTCGCAAAAAGACGTTATATCATGTGACAACAGAATCTTCGACAACAGAAGAACAGTCTTAAGCCATTGTTAACAATGTATGTGGATACTGTTATTAATCGCTTTGTTTTAAATTATTAACTCCTTGTGATCCGATTTTTAACAATTGAAAAGTTAATCTATAGTTAATATTAAACTTTCTTTTTTGTAGCCTGTGTGAAGTGAGTTTGCGCTGAATAATTTGTTACTTAAAATCTTGAATAAAACCATATTTTTTCATATAATAATCAAGAACTTCACGTATTAAAACTTCTAAAAATAATAAATTTTTAGTATCTAATTTTGCTTTTATTTTTTGAAGGGAAAGTTCAAAAATATCAGAAAAGATAGTATCAAATATGTTATTATAGTTATGAATAATTATATTATTATTTCTAATAGTAATATTTATATTATTAATAGCAGTAATTATATTATTAATAATAATAATTATTATCAATAATAATAATAATTATTATTATTAATAGCAATAATAACGGTTTTATTAATAATTTTTTAAGCTATACTGCTGCTATTTATAATTAAACATTAAAGCTAACATCTCATAAATTATTATAAATTTTATTTGAAAAGAGGATCTTTTATATTTGATTTCTCTTCGAAAATGCAACATTATGCGATTTCACAATGTCCAATAAATTGCCTATTTTTGGCGTCAGAGAAAACTGGTGGCTCTTCAGTTTCATCGACAACTGCATGTAAACAACCTCCTGAGGCACATTCGCTTCAAATACTTAACAATAACATAGGACAATATTAATAATTCTTGGTGTTTCATCATCAGCTCCGGCTGTTTCCTTCATCTTAAGCTATTTCTCTAGTATTGTGATGTCAGAACAAGCATAATCTACAACAGTTTCCTCGTCACAGTCATGATTACTGCTTTAATCGTTGATCGATATATAACCAATAAAATAAAAGAAGGCTTCCATTTTAAAATACCTACGTTTACCTACACCTTTACATAAATTTGCCTCATCGGTACTCAAAATGAGGTATGACAAACTTCAGCGCAAATATCAAAAGAGAGGTAATCAAATTGCAATTTTCGTAGACAATCGCATATCAGTAATCCTAGAAATATCAGTTGCTTTGCAATCTAATGCTGCTCCTAAAAATATTCAGAAAGTCTTTGTTCTAGCTAGATATCACTATAGATATAACTAAATACCATTTAACTAAAGAAAGTCGTCCATTTTACAATAATTACTTTCACAACATTGTAAAATCAATACTATAAAAAAATTTGTCACGTCCAAATGAATAACAAAGCTCTCAGTATCATTAGAGACTAAAGATTTAAGGAGATTGTATAATTTACATAATACATATACTTGTAATTAGAGTTGCAAGATTGTCACGCAAAACGTGTCTATACATGTGTGTGTTATTTACTGAACTGCAGACAGGTACATAATAAATTGATATAAAAGCGCATAAAAAACTGAAAGAAATTATTTCTTTTATATTTGTACAATATTAATATTTTTATTCAAATGAACTGTAAAAAAAACATTCTGAGTGCTCGCTCTTTGTTTAGACGTTAATTTGCAATTACGTGTAAATACATGTAATTTAAACGTTACGGAAGGACAGTGAATTGTCATTTAGAATAATTAGGAATAACGTTCTACGCGGGGAAAAAAACAATTATAGTAAAATTACCATACTGGTAGTAAAACTAAGTCATACTGTGTTTAACCCCTTACCTCTCACTCTAGTCAAAATCACGGGGTGGAATTTTGTCTCCTACTTCTTGTGCTCGTGTTATTTCCGGGCTAGAGAATTCAAAAGAAATTAATCAAAATTTTTTAAATATATTTATCTCTTGTGCCCAGTTTTTTTTAAAAATTTCTTTAGCATTCAAATGTATAGCGTTAAATTTCTATAAAGTTTAAATATATTTATCTCATGTGCTTGGAATGTTTAATTTTTATTTTATATATTAGATGGCAGCACTAGACTATTTTAAATGCAACTGGAGATTATTTAATTTAAACTTGCATCTCTTGCTTTGAAATATATCATACAATAATATTTATTAACACTCTGCGTAAGTTAAATAAAGTTCTGTTTCAATGTTAAAAACTCGTATTTTTTTTTAATTTCCTTTGCTTACTGGAAAATCAACATTCAATCTCAATAACCTCGAATGTTGGCTTCACCCAAAAAGTTAAATTTTTTAAACTTCAAGCCTAAAAAAATACCAAAAATCAAAAATCATTACATATATTATACATGCTCCTTTTATTAAAAAAATAATTCTCTTAAAAAAATAGGCACTTTTATGACCGTTTTCTTAAAATAATAAGATCTTTAAGGGGTTAAACTATTCATATGGTAACAGTTACAGTTCATAATGTAACAGTTAATCGGAAATTCTGTTTTTTAAAATTACAGTTTTTATTACCACACATTTAGTAAAAATACAAAACTGAAAAGTAAATTTAACCGCAATGGTAATGCCATGCTCTAAAAGTCAGCAATTCTCAATTTCAACTATGAAACCCTATATGATCAACATTCTTTCGACGGTAAGATAACTAACGTTCACAAAGACAATTGTGAGCGTACTAATCTTTAAAAGAGTGCTTTATATTAAAAAATATTTAATTAGAAGAATATTATTTTTTGATCGTGTTATAACTAATAAACTTTAATTAAGATTTATATCTGAATTCACAACCCTGAAGCCGAACCTATTAATAAGCTGAAAATGAATGAGATAAACCGAATTATGGATTTCATTGAAATGAGAACTTAAATGAACTGCTATAAACGGTGAAAATCGTTGAACTCGTTTACCTCTTCCACGGAGCCCCAGGGTTCCGCGGAAAATTATTTGAGAACCATTGCTCTAAGCTGGCATAAGAAAATTACCAAAATTTAACACGTATTTTAAAATAACATTTTACTATTAATTTTACCAAATTCATGACCAAAGCACTTCGGTAAAAACTGCCTTCATTTTCGGTCATTTAGCCTTCAGTTTTGGTCATTTTGGTAGAGCCAGAAACTCGATAAATTTTGTCATTTTCTGATAGTTTTGTTCACACTTTTTTCCTCGGTATATCTTAAATTTCGAAAACTGGATCAATATATCTCCCTTTACGTGTAAATTTATTGGCTGATGTTTTTTTTTAAAAAAAAAAAACATTTATTTGCCCTCAATTATCGGGATTGACTTAAAATTGTCATTATATTATTGACTTGATGTTTCAAATATTTGATCAATTAAACATTTTATAACAGTCGTTGAACTGCCGACCTAAATATGAGATTGTTGTTGTTGTTTCTAATGCTACTTGCCAATCCAACAAGCCTTCTTGATGACACCAAGCGTATTTTAGGCAGAGCGTGGGTTTCTTAATTTTACAGTGGCTCCATCTATGGCCAAGAATACAACGACTTCAGCCACACACACAAATCAACAGCCAGTTTATAGGGAGAACCCATTCATACATCCATACAATCATCCACAGATTATAATTTTGACCTGAACCAGAGAACGATCAATCTCCAATTCAGTACCACCAGAGGTTGATTTGATATAGGAACATGGTGAACTTTGTGACCCTAAAAATTTAGCGTGCACTATTCGCTATTTACTACACAGGGAGTCTTCTGTCAGCGGGGATTGAACTCATGACCACTTGGATATGGGCCCAACACCCTACAAACAGACTATCTCAGCAAAATTTGAGTTTGCGACTACCAACTCCGTAGCCTTGTAGTTTTGAACCCAATCCCGAAGACAAAGAATTTCCTGGATCAAATATTGGTAAATTTTTCCTTCGTGAAGTATTTTTTCATGGAACTTACCTGCATTTGTGTTACATCGAAAGAAAAACCACGAAAACCTCCCACGCTTAAAAGGAATCTAACGTATGATCAGTCTACGACTGAGGATGTTTATAGTCAGTACTGTGGTTGGTGTGAGCTGAGTGCGGAATTTCTATCGACCAGCGATGGCTGATCGTTGCAAATTCCGCAGCTGGCTCTCAATCTTAACTCGTTGTCCACAAATCTTAAACAGTTTCGCGCAAATAGAAAATTTTCTACAGCATTTTGAAAAATTCGCGGATTCTCAGGAAAAAAAATTATACGCGGAAATTCACCCTTGTGACAATATTGTAACCTTGAGCCGCGATGGCTCAGGAGATAGAGCGTTAGCCTTCCAATGAAGTGAACCGGGTTCGAATGCCAGCAATGGCTGGTCGATACGAATTCCGCACCCGGCTTGCACCGACCACAGTGTTGACTTAAAATATTCTCAGTGGTAGACGGATCACGAATTAGATTCCCCTTGCCATCAGGCTAACCGTCTGAGTTTCTAGAGGTCTTCCTCGCTCCATGTCACGCAAATGCGGGTTTCCATCAAACAGTCCTCTACGAAGGCAAATTTCTCTCAATACTTGATCCAGTAGTTCCCTAGTCTTCTGAATTGGATTCAAAATTACGAGGCTACGGAGTTGAAAATTAGCAGTCATTAACTCAAATATTGGGTTGGCTGTTCAACACCGGTTATAAAATAAAATGAAATGTAATATTGTAACCCTACCTATAATGCATTATTAATTCGAAATGGATAAAAATCTCATTACCTTTTACAAATCAAAGCGACATCAAGTGCTTTTATAAATTAATTCAGAGAGCAAATAGGGGTTCGTATTTACTCTAAATAAATGAGACGATTTGTTGTGAAATACACCTTCACACGTGCTTTGAATTTAAGAACAATCTTAATCAAGAGGAATCATCAAACAAGAAAAACAAAATAGCTGTTGTTACAAACTCGAAGATTGTGTTTTAAGTATTCAAAAGGTGGATTATTTGATATTTCAAATAAACTTTCACGTCTTTGAGAAACGCCTACTGTTATTAAAATTCATAGGGAGCATACTGGTTGAACAATTATTTGTAATTTTTGTTATTTCTTCGACTTCCTGAATAGCTTTTAATTAAATTTATGAGAAAGGTATATAAACGTAGTTTTTAAAAGAACGCTGATATTTTAAACAAATACTGCATTTATTATAACTTAACCAATCAAAATAAATTTTCCATTTATTAATTTATCATAACGTCTCTACAACTTTCAATGTTTTTAAATCCATGACTTTTAAAGCCGAGGTATTTGGAATAAAAATATGCAACAAATCATTAAATTAAACAAAGATAAAGCGCATCATTTTAAAATGTGAAGCGCAAAATTGATTTAAACTCAACAGTTGAAACATATTTTGTTTTAGAAATGTTTCAACAGTTACGTTTAAAAATAATGCTTGGCATTTTGCTTTGCATAAAAAAACGCTTTGTAAAAAATTGATACATTTCATTCGTTTTTGACGAAACCGTTCCCTGGAATATGGTCTGAGCAAATATTTCGTCACTTCTTTTAGTAAAGAAATTTAAAGTATTTTATATATACTACAAATTTAAAAATTAAAGAATATTTCGACATTCTATTTTTTTTCCGAAAGAAAATCCTCGTAGTGTCTAATGTATCTAACTTATATAATAACCACTTTAACATGAGCACTATATAGGCTTCACAACAAGGTCATATACAACAGATAAATAAATAGTACCCATGCCCGAACCAGGATTCCAACCAGGATTATCCTCGTACTATTCCAAATTCTGGAATACCATAGAGTCCGGTCAATTAATTTCGCCACCTTATTTTCGATTGTCTAGTCTTTGTTCTAGTTTCGTTGCTCTATTTAATAATCTCCCACAATGCACTACGATGAGATTTCGAGTTGAGGTAACATTTTCGTCAGATATTTGAGAGTTCACGTCTCGTCATAAATCACGTGATTTCGCAATGAAATAATTCTCCAAATTAACAAAATACCGCCCAAGGATTGCTAAACCGTCAAAAGTGAGAGTTTTATTTCTGTAAATTCGTGGAACAGTATTTGATTTAATTCCAATGTTTATTAAGAAATGTGTTTCAAAACGCCACATTCCAAAAAATTTGTTGAAAAATTAAATAACCTATAGTATATTGTTAAAAAAATAACAATGCATTTGTTTGTTAAGATGTATGTTTTCACTTTAACATTTTAGAAACATTGTTCAGAGCCCATAAAAATTGGCGCAATGTTTACAGAAAATAACGATACAACAATTTCGTAACGGAATCCTATGTTTGTTAAGAAACTTGTTTCAATTCGTACATTCCAGACGCTTTTTTCAAAAAGCAATAAAACGTGGCATATTGTTAAATAATCAATAACAGTTTGGGAACCGATTTTAACTTAAGAAACTTTTTTATACTTTATAATTCAAAAATATTGTCAATTTATAATAGAACTTCATATCTAATGCAACAAAATATTAAAAAAACTATAAGAAAGAAGCGTTTTACGTCTGTCTAAGTATTTGATATTAAGTAACTAAATGCGACAATTGTCTGAAATTAGCTGAAAAATTTTTTGCGGTATGAATTAGCAAAAATTGATTTCTTTTCAATCCAAAAATACTATTTGACTTATTCTGCCAAAATTGAGGATTTTGCCACATAAAATTACACTTTTGGAATGACAGAAAAAATAATTAAGAAAAAATAGTTAATTATAAAATTAATTAAAAAACTTTAAAACAATAAAATACTAAGTAATTAAAAAAATTTAAATAATTATAAGAAAATGACGAAAAATTATCTTTGGTTGAACAATTTTATAATGGCATACAAATTAATTAAAATAGTTCCATGCTAGAAGTAAAATTAATCAAAAGTATGTAAATACGCAATAAGTAAAATTAACATATCGGGGTTTAAATTTTCAGTCGCTCTCCTGGATAAACTAATAGAATGTTACATTCCAGATTACGTTCTCCTATTTTAATAATCCAAATAATCCAAATGCGTTGAAAGAAAAGCATTTAAAGATAATACGTTATAATGTTGTTTCATCTGCACAAATCTGTTTAATCTGTTCTGCACAAATTAATTAGCACATTTAGTTGAACTCTCTCAAACTATTAAGATAGTATATTGGTTCATGGCAATGTGATCATTAGGGATCAAAAGTTATAAAATATTCTGTTTTTTATTTACACTTATGTCGATCTGTTCATGGATAACAGCTTTTAATTGCTTGTGTCATAAATAACTCTTATTCTATTGTATTTTTTTAAAAAAACTCAGCTTTTAATATCATTAAAAATATCAACAATTTAGAAAAAATCAATAAAACAAAGATTGTTTCAGACTTAATTAATTAAAAAGTGATTACTTAAGCATTAATTCTAAATCAAAGCATAATATATAGCTTAAACTAGTACAGTTTAAAGTAATGATTTGGTCATCAATCAACAACAGCTGTTCTTGATAATTCAATGAATTCTAATCGTATCGATTTTGTGAAAGGCATTTGCGGAACTAGAATATATTCACCGTTGAGTTATTAAAAAAAAAACTCTTAACAAAATAGCTGATCCACAGATTCACTGTAAATTGTTTTGATACATGTAGAGTTAATATTTTCCAAGCTTAACTTCCTTTAATCTTAAAATCAAAAATTTGAAAATGAAAAACAATTACACTGGTTTCAACTTCTCCAAAATGACAGTTCTCGCATCGAGTCATTTCTGCCCATAATATTGTTCAATATAACAATTAAGAAAAGTGATAAAATTGGAATATTCTAAAACTTTTTTTTTCTCAACGACATACCTCCTGAGAAGTGACTTACGTCATACAGGTATCAGAAGGGCAGATTTATTGGCGAATTTTTCAGGGGCACCATATTAGGTAGGCCAACATTGCTCCCATACTAAAAACAGATAAAACAGAGAATGAAAGAACATCCATATCTTGCCCGGCATTCGAACCCAGAACCTTTCTGATGCAAGGCCAGTTCCCTGGCCCCCTCACAGGCCGGCCGGTGTACTGCGTATTACACTCTCAGGTGTAGTAACTTAAAATTTTCAAATTATTAATACCTTACATGTAATATAAATTACATGTTATTAAAATTGAAAATGCAATATTTTAACTATGGAATGCAATTTAATAGAAGATATTTTTTAAAAAATATATATTATAAAAGATTTTTTAATAAAATACATACAATTTAGTGGGTCGGTCATGGGAATCGAGGTCATGAAAAAGGTCAAGTCATTCATGACATGCATTCTCTAGCTGTAAAATTCGATTTGGAACAACAATTCTCCCTTCAAATATCGATAAATGAGCTTCTACCAGTTTTTGGTGATCGGTAAATTTAAAGTGGCCTAGGGGAAAAGCCAAGTAAAATTTACCACCACAATCAAAGCTTGCCCGCAGCATTGCCCGCACATTGTACATCCTACATGTACATCCTTGTACATTATTCATCCTACAAGATATATAAAAATTAGCAGTAGCCCAAAAATACATCCTGCAAAAAATTAGCAGCAGTTGAAAGATATCCAGAAGAATAGGAGAGTTGAAAATAAAAGAATTTAAATAATTCAGAGAATTTTGTGAGCTATTACAATCACATGAGAATAGATGAAAATTTCTTCTCCATTATACAGCAAGGTGGAAGCTCAGTAATTGCATGGAAAGGCTTCAGCTATTGAGGTAAGCGTAATCTACCCTCTCCCCCGGGTAGTTTGGAGGCTGCCTAGAGTAAAAAGTTTTTTTCAAAAGATTCATTTATTGCTAATTGCGAAGAGAATTGGAGGCCTGAGTTTCCAGCAGGAAATAACTCCTTTGCGTTGCAAATATTGGTTTTTTGAACAATAGGGTGCATACCACGAATGACCTACTTCTTTTAACGGACCCATATCCTCAAAAGAAAAAAAAATGTGGGGGCTGTTCTAAGTGGAACTGTATATTCCAAAATATAGCAGTTTCAATTTCTGGCAGACGTGAAGGCTGTCATCATTAAAACCTGGTATGACATTAATTTGAATGTTCCCGGGATTAAGAAAATGATACGCAACATCATATATTTCAAGTCATACATAAACATGGAGGCTATATTATCTATAATCAGAAGCTGCTTTAATCTGGGAAGACGGTTTTTTTATATGACATTTTTTACGGTTTATTTTACGTTTTTTTAATTTTTTATTATAGTGGAATAGGAAGAAGTGAGATACTTCATGTAAATATGTGTTTGGATATTAAATTTCTTAAAATATATGTTTGATGCTCGTGTCCAGTTATGCAGGGCCGGATTACCCATTAGGCCAGACTAGGCCAGGGCCCCCAATGATTAGGGACCCCCTTAAAAAAATTTTTTTTGAAATAAATTTAAAAAAATTAAGAAAAACAATAATTTTTTTTAAAAAAAAATCAAGTTCAAATATATATTGATAAAATACGATAATTTTTTTAGTTCTAATTTAACGAAATAAAGTAAAATTTAATTTATTATTATTTATTTTAATTTTAAATTTGCTCTCTTAAATGAAAAGATATATAAATGCTTTTATATTTGAATAAATAAAAAATATACGAGAAAAAAAATTTAATCAAAAGTCCCCAAAAATGTTAACAGCCTAGGGTCCCGAGTGCACTTAATCCGGCCCTACAGTTATGGTAAAAAATTAAATTGGCTTTATTTAAGTGGGATACACTGTAGAAAATATCATAAGGATTGATATTTGCATAATAGCCTACGGCCAGAAAAAGTATTCGTACTCCGCTGAGGGCATTTACCTATTATTAATTTAAGCCGCCACTTTTACTTATCTAAATTACCTTAATTTCTAATAATCATGGTAAATAATTGCTTCCAAGCAGGCATTTTATCATAGTTTATAGATTTGCAAACAAATTTGCAAGTTTTAAAAACTTGCATTAAAATTGCAAGATCTGGGCCAGTTAGACTGAAACTGTCTACTTAACATAACGTTAACATAAAATTATAGATGAGTATATAAACAGGGGTGATTGTGAGCCCACGTCAAAATTCCGGAAAATTTCCCAAGTTTAAAAAATAAAAATTTTAAATTGAAAAATTAGAAAAAAAATTAAACTAGGTTTTTCAGGGAGAAGTAATTAAAATTTACAAATATGTCTTACTTTCTTGAGTTTATGATTATAACTATTTACAGATAAAAATTGTATCTGGCTTTCCCTTACAAACAAAATAAACTGTGTCTTCAAGTTCCACTTTTGAAAATTTGATTTCCGGAAACTTCTGTGATCAATGATATTTTGAAACGTCTGGACTTTCAAACTCCGGAAACTTTCGGATCACTGTTAGCGAAAAATCCGGAAATCCGGATTTTTTCCGGAGCACAATCAGCCCTGTATAAATAAAAGTACTAGTTCAAAGGGACAAGAACAACCAATTAATACAGTGCGTGAAAAATGTATAAGGACACGATAAAAATTGTCAATTATAGAAGTCTTGTTTACGGAATCATAGTAAATTTTTGAAGCAAAATTGGGAGCAAAATTAATTTATTTCTTCTGCAAAGTGATTAAAATTTCCAAATATATATCTCCTTAAACTTACATTTTAATATTTTAAATTCAAGTAATATCGGTAAAATGTAAAGGGATTTGTTTTCTTCCACAATTTCTGATCAAAATTTCGGAGTTTTGAAAAATTTTCACGTTTCAAAGCAGAAAATGACAATTCCGGGTAAAACGATTGGTTTGTAAAATGAAAAATTCACCCTCGTTGACATTAATCTACACTTTTAAACGATGCCCAAAGGAACTCATCTTTCTGAAGACTCTGAAAAAAGGAAAATTGTTGCTTTCCGAAAATGTGGATTAAGTGGAAGGGAAATTTCAAAAAGAATCAAGAGATCTAAAACGATAATTCTCTAAAAGAATCCTAGAATGAATAGCATGAAAAAACGAACTGAAAGACCAGAAATTTGTACTCATCGACAAAAATGAATGGTTGCAAGGAGAGCTTGCGAAAAAAAGAAACTGCAAATGAAGTTATTTTGCAGTTTAAAATGCAAAGTTTCAATTTACCAAGTTCATCAAAGCCTGTTCAAAATATTTTTTAAAAAAAACATCTCACACAAATCATCACAAGATAAAAAGAGTTGATTTTGCTAAAAAATTCATTTCTCTCGGTCAAAAGTGAACTGATGTAGTTTCTTCTGACGAAAAAAAAGTTCAAACATAATGGAGCTAGTGGTTTCAGTTATTTTTGGTATGATCTGCGAAAGATCAAAGAAGTACTTTCCAAAAGTCTGTTGACTCAGTGATGGTTTGAAGAGCTTTTGTGGTAAATTGAATCCCTCCAATAGTTGTTATCAAAAATAAAATGAATTCCGACAAATATGTTGATGTGTTAAAAGAAAGTTTGTTACTTGAAACGTCACTGATTACTTCAGACGATTATATTTTTTAAAAGGATAAAGTTTCTATACGCATTTTTAAGAGCGCAAAACTCTGATTTAAAACTAAGTCTGTAAATTTACTTGATTGGCCGTTCAAATCTTTATCCAAATAAAAATTTAAAGAGACTTCTGACCCGAAAAGATTATGAACGTGGTACACAATATAGATGCAAACAAAATCTTGTCTTCAATATTAAAGACTCGGGGAAAAGAAGGGGAAAAACACTTTAAAAAACTCTTACTCCGTGAAAAACGGAGAAAAAACATTACTCCGTAAACACTTTAAAGATATTTGTGGATCCATGACCTCTCAGATTGTTCAAATGATTGAAAAAAAGGGTAGTTTTTTTTATTATTGAAGAAACTTTTAAGCATTAATTCTGTAAAATCCATATTATAAAGCCAAATTTTTTATGTCAAACATATAAATATTTAATTTAGATGAAATGAATATAAAGCATAATTTTATTCAATTTAATGCTGTTATACTTTTTTTACGAACTGTTCTGAGCTGCAAGCGATAGCATTTCTTGTCAATAATGGCACTAAAGTTTTAAATCCTTATGATGTAACTTATTTCGTCCCTAAAACTCGTAACTGCTGTGATAACCTTATATACAGGAGAAATTTTTAATTTATCACTCTCCAACTACTAAAAGAAAATCGTTCCATAAAATCCCTAAGGAAACAAGCGACTTCTTCAATCAGACACAGATGGCAGAACCACTGTTCTGCTTTTCACCATCCGACTCACTAAGTAATTAAACTCTTTTGCTATCCATCTCTTATGCTAGATAGCACTACTATGCAAATGAACTAAGATGTAACCTCACATCAAGGTGTGGCTTGAAGGAACAAAACTCTGCCACGCTGTTGATTTACTCTAAAAACATTGGCGGAAGATTTCTGAATAGTCCAAAAAGGTCTCACGCTAATTTCAAGAAGAACTATTAAAAGTGAAGTTTTCTGAACTATTTAGGAAAGTTCCAGGGTAATTCCATCAGGAATGTTATCGATTGTTAGTGTAGAATTTTCTAAATTCTAAAAAAAAATCCTTTTTTTTTTATTTTTTCCCCAGAAATGTTACTATTATATTTAAGACAAATTAGCTGTCATATTCGTCACCGCATTTTTTAAACTAGATCAGTTTTTATTCATTTTTTTCCTTTTCTTTTCTCTCCTCCATTCTTAGTTTTTATTTTTATTTTTTAACTTTCATTTATTTTCTTTACCTCATCCTTTCTATTATTTAATTTGAATTATTTAATTTGTATTTAAAATCCAATCTTTCGAACAGAATTCTTCGCCTTTTCCATTTTCATTGCAAATTAATTTATTTCGCTTGATCTAAGTTTAAAAAAATTTTATGCCGTGAATAATTCATTTGTGCCTATAAAAGTTAAATTACACTTTTCCGACATCGACATTACAATTTTCTCTTCGTGTATATTAATCAAAAAGCCTTTATTTAAAAACTGAAATATTTTTTTGTTGTTCTTATTACTAAGCTTTGAAAAAAAAGCATTTATTAAGGTTGTTTCAAAACAATTGTTCTTTCAATGTAGTTGCAAGAGAGTACCCATAATGCAATTGATGAATGAATCTGTTCATGATGAAAAAGCTATTATGCTTTATTCCTTTCAACAACTTTATTTTGCGCATGAACTGCTAGTTTTTTTTCTTTTTTATTCGGTTTTATTCCTCTTCTTCATTCATCATGAAATAATGGGTAATTGAATCACGATCCGAAACTATTCATGGTTAGGAGAAATTTTTCTGCAAGACTATAATTTTAAATAATTTATTAGTAAATGCTGATTCCAAATATCTCTAGTTTAAATTTGAATAAATAAAAACAGTAATTAAATAATTTATGGGAAATATGCACACACACAAAAAAAAAACAGTATTTGGGGAATTAATGAAAAATTAGAACAAAAAGTACTAATTAAAGAATTTATTAAAAAAAATAGAAAACAAAAGAATAATAATTAAAGATTTTATATAAATTAAAAACGAAATAGAAAAATGCTAATTGCAGAATTTATAAAAAATAAAAATAAAAAAAGATACAGTGAATAAAATTTATGAGAAATAAGAGGTTCTTTGGTAAATTGGTAAACTATTCATGGTTAGGAGGAATGTTTTTGCAAGACTATAATTTTAAATAATTTATCAGTAAATGCTGATTAAAAAATCAAGTTTAAATTTGAATAAATAAAGATAGTAATTAAATAGTTTATGGGAAATATGCACACACACAAAAAAAACAGTATGTGGAGAATTTATGAAAAATAAGAAAGAAAGATACAGATAATAAGATTTATGAGAAATAAGAGATTCATCGGTAAATTAAAACAAAATAATGCCCCAACAAATATTTAAATATCTGTTGTTCTAATATCTCAAATTTACAAGGTGTAAAGGAACGCCTTATTCGAGCAATTCTAACTCCCTTTTTTTAAATACAAAATAATAATAAGTCAGAATCCCACATTTCTATATTTTAAAACTGATTCACCCTCAGTTTCTTACGGTCTAAAGAGGTATCATCAATGAGACAAGACAGAAAAAAAAACTGTTTTAACGGTGGTACAAATCCATGCGGTTCCTCGGGTTTTAACAACTGATCTCTATAAGGTGGCAGATGCTTATATAAGTGACACAAGCTTCTGTATTAAGTAACGGCATCTTTGATTTCGAAATCCTGCTGTCAAGTTACGCTTATTTGCCTAACGGCAAACGATTTTTCCTCATTGAAAAGAACTTATAAGATAGAGAGTTTCTATTCGCACTAGAAAATATCTATGATATTTTATAACGCATTGAGACGGGGGGAATTTAATGTTTATATCAGTAATACTCGAAGCCTCAATGTATAATTTAAATACTTAATGCAACATTACCGGAACGCTTGATGTGTCGTTTAAAGGCATAATGTAGAATCGGTTGAACACTTGATGCGTAATTTAAATGTTTATATCAGTATTACTCGAAGCCTCAATGTATAATTTAAATACTTAATGCTACATCATTGGAACGCTCGATGCGCAATTTAGACGTTAACTGTGAAATTTATATGTTGCTTTCAAATGTAATTTAAATGTGTAATGCAGAATCACTTGAAAGTAACTTAACCCTTTGTAACTCAACAACTCTGATTTAAGAAATATTTACGCGGATGTTAGAATACATAATATTATGCGTGTAAAAAATAAGGAAAAAATTAAGACCTTAAAATTAAAAATTTTTTGATAAAAAGCATTTGTTGAACATCTCCAATATCGTGAAAAATAGCACAAAAATTCCAATATATTTAAAACTTCATGTGAAAAATTTTGAAATCGTTGCTTTTATGGTAACAAGGTCTCACATCACATTTTTCAATCCCTCCTTAGCCAAATATACAATCAAGGGGATTGTTGTAAAAATATTGTATACCTGCAATTATGTCGTGGAACAATTCTTGCTAAACGCATTATAATATTGGTAGCTACACCAAGACTTGGTTCCCCCGAGTTTGCAATATTTTCTTTACCTGAATTTGGTTCGATTTTATAGGTAAATCCAGCTCATTATAGGATTGAATTTTCATGTATGTTGCAGATACGTAAAGCGGTGATACAAAGGGTTAAGGGCTTAATATACAATTGTTGGAATCCCTGAAAATTTATTTAAATGCGAAATACGCAAACATTTGAGATGTAGTTTAAATGCTTAATGTGGCAATGCTGCAAAGCTTAAAAAGTAAACTAAATGCTAGGAAGGGCATCAAATATTGGGAGTTTTGAAAATTCATATCCTTCTTTTTATCAAGTTGTTCATTAAGAGGCTTTAAAGTTATATATTCTCAATTAATCAAGATTTTTTTTCTTACTTCTAAACCGGCCAGATGTGCAGCTGATGGCTCATCAATTCCCGTGATGTATATTCCCAATCCATATTCAGCTCCACCTCTTATCATAAGACCCAGTGATAATCCATCTTCCACTGATACTATCACCTAAATTTGAAAATATGCATTAAATTAATTGAAAATTTAATGCATAGCAGATATTTATCACACTAAAGCAATTAAAGTAATTAAATAGGAGAAAAAAGTATAATAATTCAATATATAATTAAGACAATATCATAACAATGATTAAATATAAGTCCAGTAAGAATTCACGCAGTATAAACTTTTTGAATAAAATCAAAAACCATAACGAAAAATTTTTAATCTTAGCAAATATTTTTGAAGCATAAAATTTTGCTATAAAAAATGGCTCAAACAAAAGCTATTGTGTTAAAGTTATTTTTATACACAGCGTAATGTAAAAACTGTAAAATACCTTCTATAGAAAAAATAAATTTTTAAAAAAATTAATGCAAACAAAAGAACATGACTTATGAGAGTAGATATGAAAAAATAAACTTTGAAGTACTTGTGTATTAATTTTGGCTGAAAAAAAAAGCTAAAAAAAATTCAAAGAATTCTCTTATTGCTTTTTTTTTGCTTTATAATAATCCTAACAATCATTTTCATTTTTATTCAGTGAGCATTTTATTGTCCTGTGCTTACTTACTTATTATGCTATTAATTTGCATAAATTACTTTTCTATAACTGAAGTTTGTAAAAAAAGGGAATAAGAGATTATTGATAAAATATAAGTAAAAAACAAAAATTATTTTTTTCATTTGATTTATAAGTAGCAAGTAGAGATATTATTATTTTAAAGTAAAATCGAAATAACATAACTAACAGAACAAGTAATAATGGTAATTTTTAAGAGTCATTAAATTATAATTTTAAAAAAAATAATGTTGAGTAAAAAACATTTCAGCTAAAAAGAGCATTTCTGAATATAAACGTTCTATGGATAAAAAAAACAAAAACATTCTGAATAGTTTTGACACCAGAAAATTCTGTATCAGGGTTGGCGATTTGGACGTCCTAAATTGACTGAAATTGTCCTAAACTGTCCTAAAGTTTCCAAAACCTTGAACATTGGTAAAAGGTAAAAATTTTATATCTGTAACTATGGTACACATAATAATTACATATATTAATAAATATTTTATACTTTTTATACAAATTGCTATAACTTATTAAAGGAAAATAATTTAATATAATAGGAAAAGATTTATAATTTTTGAAACCCCACAATTCATTGAACAACTTAAGAGAATATTTTATCTTTTAAATATGAATATATATGCTTTAAATACTGATAAATTAGGTTTTTGCATAAGGATAAATAATGCAATATTAAAAATAATAAACTTCTTTAACAGGGTGCGTAGCCAAATTATTCAACAAAAAATAAGCACCTTTTAAGCACTTTTCAAGCACTCAAAAAATAATTTTAAGCACTTTAAAAAAATATCATAATTTGGCAGGGTTAAAAATTTTCTGACAATTGACGGTTTTATCTTGTTTAAACCGTCATGTCCAAAAAAACTTTTGGCATCGTTTTTGACAATTGTCAAAAATCATGAAATTTTGAATCATGCAAACGAATGGCGTTGTCATACGCTACGGACTGACAATGCGCCGAAATAGATTGGGTTTGAGAGAATTGTGAAAACGTTGAATAGGAACAAAGTGAACTGCGCATTTTTGCATAATTCGAAGCGAAAATCAACATGGTAAAGAAAAAATCTCATTTTGAAAGAGAGAACATCAAGCACTTTTTAAAAACACCCAATGAAAAAAGCACCTTTAAGGGCTTTAAAAACGAAAATTGAAACTAAGCACCTTTAAGCACTTTTTAAAAACGCTACGCACCCTGTTTAATAAATCAAAAAAAATTTGCCTTCATTTTGCTTCTTGTTCAAAAATTAACCTTTTATTTTTCAAAATATATTTTTTTAAAAATTATGACATAATTTGAATAAAAGGGTTTTGGACAGTTTAAGGCAGTTTTAGGCAAAGGGGTTTTGGACAGGGTTGTTTAAACCCTGGTTCAAACCGTGGATTAATCCATTCTGTCCTAAACCTTGCCAACTCCGTTCTATATAAATGTAAATTCACGACAGACTTAACAAGGGAGAATTCCTTGCAATTAAACTTTAACAGAGATAAGGAATTTAAAAAATAAATTAAAAATTAAGAGACCTAGAAGAATCGACGAGGATACTCCTGCCTGACACAGTATTTTCAAAGTTTTTATACAAAAATTTTGAATAACAGAATAACATAACAGGTGATATCAAAGAAACAGTAGTTAGACCATCCAAGTACAAGTACTAATCTAAAACAGGATAAGAATTACGACTAGTAGTTTGATTTTTTAAAAAATCATTTAGACTTATAATAATATTGTGAGAAAAAAATTAAAATGTTTAGAAGAGGTTTTTTTTTTCTTTTTCCTTTTTTTTTTTCTTTTTTGAAAAATGTGATTGTAATCTATGTCAAGTTATTAACACTAGGTTTACGGGAAGCGTCATTTTGAGGCATTTCGAATTTTATAAGGAAAATTACAAAACCAGTTTGCATTTTTATTTTATCTCTTTTAATGACTTTTATTCATTGATCGAGGTAAATATATATTGAAGTCTATTTTCCTCAAAAGCGTTAAAATATTGAAATTGTGGTGTACCTATCTCTACGGATATGAGTCAATTTGACGCAATCGCAATTTAGACAAAATTTTGAGTAAACATGCTAGCATCACATCAATAATAAATAGGAATGTACCGACAATACTTCGATCCGTTATCCGATATCGTTATCTCAAACGAAACAAGAGATAAACAACTGCTGCCGATAAGCAATAATAGAAAGATCAAACGCAGAATGACAATTGATGTCAGAGCGTCAGATTTTGAAGGTTTCGGTTGCTTAGTTCGAGTATTGAAAAATAAAATACTAGAATATTTCATAAATATATATCTCATATTTTCCTTTTTTTTTCTTATAGTATATAATTACATTGCTTTCTAAGTGCAGAGATGCCAACTGCTCCGGACATACCAAAATATTTTTTAAAAAAACGGTAAGTAACTAAGTAAATTTTGAAAATATAAAGTGGTGAATTATATAAGCTTATGAATTATTTAGAAATAGTGGTGGATAAAAATCTACTAAATTGAATTTACTAAACCCCGAATCACAATTAATAAACTACCACTTTAAAATATATATTTGATGTCTGGAGCAAGTTGGCATCTCTGTAAGTGCTGTTATATGTATTCGTTCATGCGTCAAATTTAAGCGTGTTCGTAGAGATAGGTATATAAGAAACGTCCGTAAACCTAGTGTTAATAATCTCGTGAAGAACAAAATTATAAAATGAAAAAATAAATTTGTCATTAACTATCCATTTTTGAAATTGTGAGCTCTCAATCAGTTAAGTCATATGTAACAATGATTTCAAAGAGAAAAAAAATCTGAAATTAAGCTATTAAAAACTAAAGAACGGCAGCTTCCCGTAAAGTCAGAACTGATTGAAGCACTACTTTTTGTCTAATCATTCAATGTACGGTGACTGGGTTACCACTGACCCACACAAAAATTAAGTAAACGATAAAGAAATTTGTTTCTAAAATGATAATTCCGAGCAAAAAAGTAAGTTTTATCAACTATTTAATATTTTTTAATTATTTAATTTAATAATAGTCGGTAAAATTTTGAATTACAGAGCATACAATCTTTAAATCGTTTTAAAGAACGTAATTTTACATGGCAAAATGCAAAATAGATGGAATAGTTCCAGAGAAATTGAGCTTTAAATAACAATTCAAAATTTTCCCGAGTGTTATTAAATAAAATAATAAAGAATATTAAATATTTATTAATTTCAATTCGTTTAAAAATTTCGAAATACATAAAAAAGGGGTCCGAAGTTTTGACCGCTCTCCTGACAGAAATATGGAGATCATGTTTCCCAGATTGTGACAACTCCCTGTAGTTTGGAGAACAGAAGTCCATCGAAAAAAATGTATATTTAATCAGAGAAAGTAGTTTTTTTTAGTCTGATTTCGTAACTTAAAATATCGCCTGCGTTAATAAAATAGAATATTTGAGGTCACTCCTTCGAACGATTGAGTCCTAGAACGTGAAGATCCGATCAATAAATCAAAATTAATTTAGGGAGATTCGTTTATATTTTTGCTCACTGTACACCTCTCATTTTTATTCACAAACTTACGACATATATTTTTCAATAATTATTTTAAAATTAAAGTAATAAAGTAATTTTGCTACCAAGCATTA
This sequence comes from Parasteatoda tepidariorum, assembly GCF_043381705.1. Lineage (NCBI taxonomy): Eukaryota > Metazoa > Arthropoda > Arachnida > Araneae > Theridiidae > Parasteatoda > Parasteatoda tepidariorum. The sequence goes on from NC_092204.1 coordinate 10,234,748, forward strand.
AGTTATGCATTGATACGATATTACTCAAAATATTATTAAAAAATCAACACCTTTTTTTTATCTTTAATTCATAACTTCGGGTTCCAGTATATTTAAAGAAAATAATATTAAGAACCATGAAATAGTGTTTATTCAATAGATAAACAAAGACAATACATTAAAATACCGAAACTAAGTCAAGATTTTACATTAGAGGGCTAACAGCTCTAAAATACGAATTTGCCAATATTCATTACTTCATTTATCTTTCAAAACATAAATATTACTCATCTATCTTTATATCCCTAAGGGCAGTGATGACACGAATTATTTATCCAGGGGTGATTGTGAGCTCAACTCAAAAATCCTGAAAATTTCACGAGTAAAATCATTAATGACACATATCAAAAAATTAATGTCTTCATAAATTTAAATCATTGATATTTTAAAAACATGAAATTCTAAATAAATTAAATGCATCATAATTTAAATGAATAATTATGTATAAGTTTACTTTTATGTCTAATCACATTCATTATTCTAAAAGAAAATATATTTACAAATGAAAGAGATGCCAAGTATAAATTCTAGTTCGAATATTTTTAATTAAAATATACAAGAATTTTTAGACATAATTGTGATCAATGATTTCTTGAAACTTCTAGACCCTGGATTTCCGGAAACTTCTGGATCGGAATAAGTGAAAATTCCGGAAATCTGGATTTTTTCCGGAGCGCAATCATCTCTGTTTATCAAAAGAATTTTTAAATTTTCCACCGCGGGTGGTCTAAAATTAGACCTTCATGGCTTGGAATAATTCTTGTGAACTCGAGACGAAGATGCTTTCGTTGTCTATGGAGAATTCAATAGAACAACCATAGAACATGATGTAAAGAGTTTAAAATTAAATTTAGCCTAGTTACAAGGGCTTTTAAGATATTTCAACGTCTTGAAAAGGAGAGAGGAAATTTCATTACTCATTTTGAAAGAAAGGACTGAAGTTATAGTTAGAGCTGAGGAAAAAAAATACTTTTCAGTTTCAACTTAGTGGGAGTGATATGAACTATTTTCATATTTGGATGAAATGCAATGTGATTTTAATGGATTGTTGAAATTTTTACAGTGATGAGAGGTAAATTATAAGGTAGTCGGTTAGAAAAAGATTAATTAGGTACTAAAAATAAATTTTGAATTCTAATTTTGTGTAAAATTGGAGCTTAGAAGAGTGATGTTACTTTTTTCAACTTCTGATAAAATTCAATTTGAATTTTAATTAGAGGAAATAATTCAAATTTTTACTGTGATGAGGGGTAAATTATAGAGAAGTCGGTGCGCAAGGAAATTTCAGCAAAAAAGAGCCTGATAAAAAAAAGTGGACAAAAAAAAGGGATTAGAAAAAGCAATAATTAAGTTCTAAAAGATACTTTTTGATGAATACAGATTTTGAGTGGAATTGGAGTTCAGAACATCAATACCCAAGTCAAAATTTTTGATGGTCCCATCAAAAAAATTTGAAGGCTTTGTTTCTCACCTTTATTTTTCCATTTTGCGTTGGCAACTTTACGTTTTATATTTCAAATTACCTTTATTTCTTCTCATTTACGTCTGGCAAGTCTTGAAAATGGTCGCCTATTTTTGAAGCTCTTGAAACACGTCGGCTGTCATTTCCCTTTTATATATGTTTCAAACGAATTAATTTTTTAATCAGGTAAAACATTTCGGGTAGTTTTATGGCTAATTATTTATCATTGTTACAAATTATAATTTATCCTTTTAAGCAATAATTAAAAACTGCTAAATGACAATAACTTAGATTAATTAATTGCATTTTTAAAACAAAAATTTAAATGCTATAAATTTAATTCTAGTAAAATTAAACTATTCATTTATGAATAGTTTAATTTCATTTAAGCTACATTTTTCCAAGTAAAAATTTCCTTTTTTTTCAATATTTAAAAATCTCGTTTTAAGAGATTAAATGTTAAATTTTTACTCGAAAGTGTGATAGTGAACAATTTCATTTTACTACCGAACTCTTCAGCTTTAAGAAAAGCAACGTGCTCTGACTTCAAATGTAACTAAGACTTCAAAGAAAGACTTAAACTTCAAATAAATGCAAATGCAGGCATCAATATTTATATTTTTTAACATACTTATGGATGACAGAACTATCTTGTTTCTGCAATATAAACCCCAAAAACAAAATACTCGAGTTGATTTTTATTTTCCGAAGAGAGGAACCAATTTTTTAAAAAAGAAAGCTAGACACAAGTAGGATAATCTTTTAAATTAGTTAAAGTATAGTCAATCTTTCTTTTAATGACCGAAGCTGTAGCTATTCTTTTAGCTCTGCGATTAATCTCATCACAGCCTAAACGAAAATATTGCATTTATTCAGAATTCGCCAATTGGGACATTTTGAAGAGCTGATTCACCCAATTTTAAATTTTATACAGCAATTTTTAAATTATTTTCATAAAATTGGGTTTGATATTTCATTTTGTTGGGTACCAAATCATGTCGGAATACCAGGCAATGACTTGACCGATGTTGCTGCATGATCTGCTACAAACCTTTTCTCTCTGTCTATAACTTACTCAGACATAAAAACGTATTTAAGACGGCTAAAAAAATCTCCATGGTTGCAACAGTGAGATCTCCAAATCAATAGTAAATTGCACAAACTGATTTGGATCCATTGCCTGTGTTACGTAATCGTAGGGCAGAAGTCAAGCCCACTCGTCTCCGAATCGGCCACACTCGATTGACCCATCTTCATTTGCTGTTTGAAGAACTCCCTCCTCATTGCAATACTTGCATCGTTCTACTCACCATCCATCACATTTTAATTTCTTGCCCATGTTTTGACCGTCATCCTCTTACCTTTTTCGGTAGTTCTATTTTGTGCATAAAAGATTTGTCAAATAAAGAGCATCATCTTAACGTCTTTGCATTTCTACTCTCGATTGGTATTCTATATTCAATATAATCGCTTTTACCCAATTTTATTCGCATTGTATTTTACTACAACGTATCGTTTTAACCAGTTTTGTGCAATTTTAATCAGTTTACACCTTTGTCTGATTTTATTGACTTCTGAATGTTTTGCGTGTCATGTATAGTTTTAACAATATAATGTATTTTGGCAACAAAAAAAAAGCTTTATCTTACATTTGTTTAAAAAAAAACGTTTGTTTGGTGCAATATGTCCTTTTTTGGACCATGTGCCATTAAACCCTACATTCAACTCAACTCACATCTTTCTTTTGATGAATTAAACTTCTAAAAACAAATTTGCTTACTCTAAAAACACCAGTCACAGGAAAAATAAACCAAAATTTTATAAAAAGAAATAACTTTAATATTTTTAACTGCTATGGTATTTGCCTTTTTTTTCATTGAGTAGCGTTAAGTACCGCCAATACATTGATTTTTTACTAAGTTTTTAATCCCGGTACGAAGAGTGTCTATTTTTCTATACAGAGAAAAGAGTTCTTCAAAAGTTATGGCACTGCATGTTAAAGACATTTCTGGTTAAAAAATATGATAATATAACCAAAATGTACAGTATTTAGACCATTCATCAGGTAATCTTTCCTCTCATATAATAACGGTTAACCGGAAATTCTTTTTATTACCATACATTTTCTAAAATATACAAAACTGAAAAGTAAATTTAACCGAATAAATGATTTTTATACCATGTTCGAAGGCATTGTGATAAAAGTAAGTAAAGTAATTATTTTCAAAGTCTTAAATTTACGCAGTTAATATTTTTTTAACATAATGTTTTAAACATTTCGATAAAGGAATTATTTAGCTAAATTTCTTTTTGTTTTTAGTGAATTCATGTTTATTTATATCATTTGTATCAGTAAAATAAATAAATTACGCAATTTATAATTAAAAACATGTAAAGAGTTTTGCCTCATGAGAAAATATATATTCATATGCATAATAAAATTCGGAATCATATTTTTTAAAAGTTTTTTTTTCTGTAAGCATTGTAATTCCCGTGTGATAATAAAAAGTTAATAAAGTCATCTTTGTAATTAATTTAATAAAATATTTTTAATCCCTTTATATTTAAAAACATTGTAGCAACAATCTATTTTAAGGAATGTTAAAATATGTTTTTTAGATAATAATATAAACTAAAAATAATAATAGTACAATATTTATGTGTTTTATTTCTTTTTAACAATTTTAAAAAAATTAAAAGTATCAAATCTTATTTAGTTACAGGGCAGTGAAGAAATGTTGACATTCGTTAAGGCACGGCTCCCAGCAGATCACCGAAGTCAAGCATCACTGGCTGCAATCAGTGTGCGGGTGGGTGACCATTTGGATCATTCTGAGTAGGAACCGAAGGTGTGCGGTATTGCTTTTCATTAAACTGTTCTATCGTAAATTGCTCCACTATGCTGCACTTATTCGGGCTACCGAAGCCATCCCCTCTGCAGAGGAGCAAAATTGTGATGGCATGTCTTCGAATCCTCCTCCAGACCGTTTTAGTATAAAAAGTTACAGAATAAGCANTATATATTCATATGCATAATAAAATTCGGAATCATATTTTTTAAAAGTTTTTTTTTCTGTAAGCATTGTAATTCCCGTGTGATAATAAAAAGTTAATAAAGTCATCTTTGTAATTAATTTAATAAAATATTTTTAATCCCTTTATATTTAAAAACATTGTAGCAACAATCTATTTTAAGGAATGTTAAAATATGTTTTTTAGATAATAATATAAACTAAAAATAATAATAGTACAATATTTATGTGTTTTATTTCTTTTTAACAATTTTAAAAAAAATTAAAAGTATCAAATCTGATTTAGTTATAGGGTATTGAAGAAATGTTGACATTCGTTAAGACACGGCTCCCAGCAGATCACCGAAGTCAAGCATCACTGGCTGCAATCAGTGTGAGAGTGGGTGACCATTTGGATCAGTCTGAGTAGGGACCGAGGGTGTGCGGTATTGCTTTTCATTAAACTGTTCTATCGTAAATTGCTCCACTAAGCCTGCACTTATTCGGGCTACCGAAGCCATCTCCTCCGCAGAGGAGCAAAATTGTGATGGCATGTCTTCGAATCCTCCTCCAGGATGCTTCCCAGACCGTCGCCAATAGCCCATTGTGCTCTAGTGCGACGTAAACGAATTACAACGACCATTAAGCTTTATCTTAGTTCGTAAAATTTCAAACATTAAAAAAAGTTATTAAAGTGTTCTAATTTATATGTTGTGCATTGTACTGTAATTTAAATAATAAATAAAATATTTTTAAAGTAAAATGATTTTAAAAAAATATGTATATCGAAGATATATCATTTTGTAATAGAAAAACAATGTGATTTAAAAAATAAAATATTATCTGAACAAGTGTGTTTAAATCAAGCAACAGTTCAGAAAACTGAATTTGGTTTAATACAGATTGATTCCATACAGATTTTAATACAGATTGATTCAATACAGATTGATTCAATACAGATTTTAATACAGATTGATTCAATATAAATTTTCTTCGTAAGAAGAAAAACAGGTAAAAGGATTTCGTAAATGCTAAAGTAACGATGAAAAATAGAGTCTTAAAAACTCAACCTTGTTTTTTGATAATTTAATTTTAAAAAAGAAAGAGTGAAGAAACGTTACTTGTTCTTAAACACTCTGAACAAAGAAAAAAAAAGATCATTTATAGTTACTCGAACTCCTGTAATCTTTTAATCTTATCAACTCTGAAGCGGGTTAATGCTTCCAAAGGATCTTTTTAAAAGACAAGCTGTGATTTCTTTTATATATTCTTTTAATCGTTACAAATTTTAAAAAAAAGGAATGTGCAATGCTTTAAAAAAAACATTTTATGATAATGTACTGAAGCTTTGTAACAGTTTTAAAGAGTAATCTTATGAATAAAATATTTTTGGTTATATGTCATTTTAGTAGAAATACATTAAAAAACATTTATTTCAAAACTGCAGTATACTTTGTGCTAAGCTGCTAAAATAAATCGTATCAGTCATGCAAAGAAAAATTACATGTTTGAAAAAGTGAATGCATAAAGCTTTAAGAATTGTTTTAAAAAAATACTATTTTGATTTGTAGTAAAAAATGTAAGGCAAAATTCGTTCTTTCGATAAATTTTTGAAATAAATAATTTACTAACAGTGTTCTTTAATAACAATGTTTCCTACAAAATAAAATAAAAAGTTGATAGTGAGATTTGAATAGTGTTTTTAAATTTTTTAAAGTTTTCACCAAGAAAAAACAAAATTTATCTGGGTTTGTTTTTAAAAAAGGCAGTTTTTTTAAAATTTAAAAAAAATTTATTTCTTAAGAAACTCCTAAATAAACTTTTGTTACTACCTTTTTTAACACCCACTTTGGCGAGATCTTACTTCCGTTAGTTTGATGTTTGTCCAACGAAAGTGAAAATTAAATTTAAAAAAATACCGTCTTAACTGTCTTAAACTTGAAGCTTTAATTTTAAACTACATTTACATATCTGTTTTTATTTGTATATTTTATTTTATAACCAGCGTTAAACAGCCAACCAAATTCTGAGTTTGTGAATATATCAATGTTTAACAGCGCAGCCATGTATATTTGAACCCAACTCAGAAGACAAAGGAACTCTTAGATCAAGCATCGGTACAAATTAACCTTCGTGGACGACAAGGAGATTCTAATCTATGGGCCGTCTACCACTGAGGATATTTTACGTCAGCATTGTAGTCTGTGACAGCCGGAAGGAGAATTCGTATCACGAACCACCGCTGTGATTCGAGCCTGGGTCACCACATTGAGAGGCGAACGCTCTATCCCCAGAGCCTCCTCTGACTCTATTTACATTACTTGCCCTAAAGAAATTCCTGTGTCTTAGAACATATAAAAGTTTTAATATTTTTTATGAAAAATATATGTAAATTTTTTTTTGAAAAAAGATCTCCTAATTTGGTGATTTTTTTTAAATCCTGATGAAAATTATTATAAGCAATGAACACATCTAATTATTTTTTATAAGCTCAGATAATGCGGCGGGATCGCAAGGTATACGAACATTTAAAAATACAATCACAAAAGTTTTTCATTTTACCTAATGCTTTTTTTTTTAATGCATTCATGTTTTGCGCCATTTTTAACCTAAAAATAGATAGCGTTTTCTAAAGATAATCAAAAATTAACCGAACAGCCATGAATAGCTGTTACAAACTCACAACAGTTATAAAAATTCTTTGAAAAAACAGTTATTTCAATTGACGACGGAACTTTCGAAAAACAGTTTATTATCAGTGAAAAATTCTCAAATTTTGTTTAGTTTTATGGATTAAACCAGTATTCCTTAACCTTTCTGATATAATGAACCCCTTTTAGAAAATTTTAAGAAGTCACAGACCACCCCCTTTGAAAAAAATAATTGCAAAAAACGTCAATTATTAGAAAACATTTAATTTTATAATTTTAATAGTATACAAAATTTTTAAAATTAAAATTTTTAATGTGAAGGTTGCTGCTGCTTTTCCTTACTTAACAAATAGAATTAGTGGATGGTTTTCAACAAAGTAAACGGGCATATCATGTTCAACATTCAATCGATTTCGATTTTATGTTTTTATTGTCACAATTATGGAAAATCCCACTTCGCAAAGATACACTCTAGCAAACGGAATTATAGCTGCCATAACTCGCTTTACAAGCAATGGGTAGGCTTCCAAACGTTTTAAAAATTAGGAGTAGTCAGCGGAGCCCCAAAATATAACTCATGGGGTCCATGAGTTATATTTAGGGGTTCATGAACCACAGGTTAAGAAACCCTGGATTAAACAATGAAATGTTCGATTTAATGCTTAAATGCTTGTATATGTATGTTAAAAAGGAAAAATGCCTTTTCATTTTTAAACATACAGTCAGCTTTTCATTTCTTTTCAGTTTTAGTTAGCAACTAGATTTACTACATTAACTGGAATATTAAGGCTTCGAAAATAATATTCATATTTAACAATCTAATCCATAAGTATGTCCAACTGTCTATAAATAAATATTTTTTTTAAATAAGTAACTCCAATAAGTATTAAGCAATTAAATTATTCATTATGTAATAACGTTTCACTTGCAGCAACTGCTTACATTAGTTTCGAATATTAATAATTTTATATAAATAACTAGTTAAATAGTTAATCATTAATTAACACTCCATAACAGCATCCCCGCTTATTCTTATGTAAAATAACCTCCTGAATCGGAATATGACTTCCCCCTAATGGTTTTTTGTGAATGTTTAGTCTACACTATGTTTTTTATTACATATTTCATAATTTAATGCCCATAGATTTAACTTGGAGCTATGATTACTGTTTTAATAGTGAAATTTTCTTTTGTTTTTGAAGAGATAGAATGGTGAAAAGTAAGGTTATTTTTGAAGCATTCAGAAAACATTACATAAATCTTAAAATTGAAAATATCAAAAATTATTTGCGATATTTTAAAATTATTTAAAATTTCTTAATGATTTTTCTCCAACAACATGCTGAACACATCTAAATGTAATTTATTTTACCATTTTTTATCAAATTAAATAAATATTAGCTAGAAAAAACAAATTCACAAATCAAATTTCATTTCAAATTTAAGAATAACAGCTTGTAGCTCCAGAGCTTATTTTTTGTTTAACCATCGAAAGATGCATGTTTAAAACCAAATTTTATTTCATATTTAGCAAGGACATGTTCTAAAAAATATCTTAAATTTACGACTTCTCTATGTATACGAAAAACAGCATACAGCTAAAAACCCTTAAATTTATTCAAGTTTGAGAAGCGCATTTTGTTCTAAATCTAAGTTTTACTTTAAATTTCAGACGAACAAATCTTTTCAGATCAAGTCAATCGTAAATTTTCAAATGTTTAGCAATACTTTTATTCCACGATTATAAAATTCTATCCTCGAGTTTAAAATCTTTGCGAAAGTTATCTCCGGTTAGCTAGCATACTTCTGTTCTTTTATGTAACTCAGATTATTCCGGAAGCTCAATCAAGTACACAACTCCAGAAAATACAACTAAATCATTCTCGGATAGAAAATTCTGAAATGGGAGGATCATAATTTATTTAGTTTCGAAGGATTTTTAGAAACTGGGGAAATCTTATTTCCTCGCTTTATTACAGAACATAAACCCTTTCTAAAACAGGAAAACTGAATCGAACATTTTACCGTGTCTTCACGTTGTATTTTCATCTGTCAATCCTGCTGATGAAAAATAGTCTTAAGGGAGTACGAGTTCTTACATATGATAGAAACATATTCTTGTAATGATTACTATACTATTTAAAAGATATTTTTCTGTTACATATCTGATTCTCTTTTATTAAAACTTACTACTTTTACGTACTATCAATCTACTGCACAATTTACTACACTCCAAAATATTGGGTTGACAATTCATTGCCTCCTTTTTAGAGAGTATAAAAAGTAGGGGCATTCCAATTTCTTTGTCAGTCATCCTTGTCGTCGCCTGGCCTGAATTTTCCTTTTTGGCCTGAATTGAAGTTCTCTCTCTGTTCTCTTAACTCAATCAGTCCGTTTTTGTTCTTAAATAATCGTACGCTACTACCAATTACCTCGCACACATCACTAGAAATATTAGAATTACATCTTAGAAGATAAAAGTAGATGGAAATTTTCTGCACAATATTTTATTAATGACATAAAGGTGCGCATTTACACTGTTAAGTACGAATGCTCAAAATTAACGGAATCTTCTGTGTTATTGACGGAATCGTTTCTTATGAAATTTTCAAGGCAAACATTTCGTCTAATTGAGGAAATTACTACCCTTACATATTTCAGGATGAGGATTCTATTAAAAGCATTAAGTGTATTGCAATCTATCGATTAATATAATCAATAAGGAAATACAGCATTTATGTTAAAAAGAACTCCAGTTAATGAGTATTAAGTAGTGAGCTATAAACCAGAATCTAACCAATAAGACGTGCTTAATAAACGAAAATATTCACTTTCGTAACATATCACGATACAAAGTAGCAGTTATAAAAAACATTTCTTCTTTGCGTACTTTTAATAAGACCAATTTCGAGACACGAGAGAGCAATTTCGTTATAAATTCAAAAGATTAGAAGTTGTTGAAAGTCACGTATGTTTTCCTCAAAACAATTTTCAAAAATAACTGAAGTCACTTCAAGGAGTACTACTTTTAGAATGTAAAAAGTTTATTACAAAAATTTTAAAAACTCGAAACATAAAAGAACATTTTTCATTACCTTATATTGTCAACATTGCATTAATGCATTAATAAAAAATTATATACAAGAAAAAATAATTTTTTTTGAATAACTATTGAACTAATGATAGAATTCACTTTAATTCTGAGATTCAATCTCAATGGCTAGAAGGTCTAATGTTAAATATGTTAATTAATTAGTGCAGACGATATTTTAAGTTAAGAAACGTAATTTTTCTTAATAAAACTACCTTTCTTGGAATGCATGGTGCGTAGTGTTTTGAAAAAGTGCTTAATGTGCTTATTTTCGATCTTCGTTATTTAAAAGCCCTTAAAGGTGCTTTTTTCATTGGGTGTTTTTAAAAAGTGCTTCATATTCCCTTTTCAAAAATGATATTTTTTGTCTTTACCATGTCGGTTTTCGCCAAGTATTATGCAAAAGCGTACTTTTTACATAGTTCTATTCAACGTTTTCACAATTCATTTAACCACAATCCATTTCGGCGTACCATCGGTCCTTAGCGTAGAAAGCGCCAATCATTTTACATGTTTGATGAAATACTTGCGAGTTCGCATGTGCGTCTACTGAGCTGGGTTCGGTGAGATTATTGCCTTCTCATGTGCAACTCTGCTGCATTTTGCAAGATATTCTCAATTTCAGACTTCATTTTCCACCCTCTGACATCGAACTGAAAAATCTCTCGATCATTTTATAACGGCTAATATAATCATGAAAAGAGTTCTTTGTCAGAAACTAGTTATTTTCTTTGTTAAACTAGTTAAGTCTTTGAAAATTCTTTTGCATTTTGTTAATGTACATAGTGCTTAAAAATATTTTTTGAGCGCTTAAAAAGTACTTAAAAGGTGCTTATTTTCTGTTGAAAGATTGGGCCACTCACCCTGGAATGAGTTTGGAGTTTTGATCCTAAAAATATGGAGAATGAAAGTCATCTGGGAAACAGGGTCCGAAATGTTTCGGCGTGAAAACGGTTTGGGCCCCTTAATGTTAATTTTATTTTTCAAGCATTTCAACAATTCCCCAGAGCTTCTTAAGCGAATCGAAAAATTTTTACACACAATTGAAAGATTCGTTTATCCGACGATAATTTCATGCAGAAAACTAATTTTAATAATTATTATTTTTAATACTTTACTTAACAATAGACAAAAAAAATTAAGTGTATAAGAAACACAAATTTTTGCATAATTTTAAACAGCGAAATTTAAAATGGCAAAATACTAAAATTGAACTTAATCGATGAAGTAGTTTCTGAGTTATCAAATTTTTAAAAAAAAAGACTTTCCACTGTTAAATTTGATTTTCCAAAAACTATTCGATCGATTGCGTTTTAATTTTATATTTTGCCATTTAAAACTACATTCTTTACAACAGAACAAAAGCCCATGTGTCTTATGCTGTATTTCATAACTATAAATTATTATAATGCTAAATAGTATATTTTTCATTTATTTTAACCTAAGTTAAATACAAAATAATTGAAAAACGAAGAAAAATATTTTGAATAAAACTTCTGCGTCAGAGGATTAAAATTTGGTGAACGAGTTCTTTAAATTTTTAACTATAAAAGCCGAATAATGTTGGGGTTTTTTTCTAAAAAAAAAATGCTGTTATAAAAGTAGCCCGGATAAAACTTGTTATCACAAAAAAAATCCTTTGAAAATATTAAAACAAGTATTTTGTTCTTAATGAATTTTGCGTCTTTGTGGAGTGATAATTAAGAAAATTGTAGGATGAAGCTGAATTTCAAAGTTTGATAGAGATTAGAATGTTTCATTTGAGCCTGTTAGGGCATCGTTTGGATCAGATTAAGGAATGCTAGAGTATTTATATAAACATTGATGGAATGCTAGAGTATTTGTACAAACATTGATCAGCTATCAGCGAAGACATTTCACAATTGCATCGTTGCGCTGTGCCATTGAGCAATGCGTTCGCAAACAATGAGAATATTTCAAAGATATAGAAAAAAGAACTTTTCCTATATTGTTCGAAAAAAACGAAAAATATCTTTTGTGTGCACGTTTTATCAATGCAGTTTATAAATTGAAATCCTATAACACAAAAAAGTCATATTTGAATTTCCAAAATCTTCTAAATGCTCTAGAATATGTATCATAATTTCTTTTTTCTAGAAATGTCTCAATGGTAATTATTTAGTAGACAATGAATTAGTGTGAATATCGCAACATGGATTGAAGCTAAACAAGATGATTTGAAGATAAAAAATATGAATTGATGTTAACCAATGTGAAATGAAACTAAACAACAAGAATTGAGGCTAAACAACATAAATTAGAGCTAAGCAACACGAAAAAACAATAAAGTTCTCGTTTATAGAACCGATACTACGACATGTCTGTTTTTGTGCTTTATTCATTTCTTTTAGCATACCAAAAAGTTATCTGCTTTGATCATTGTTCATTCATTGATTTTATCTGCTTTGATCATTGTTCATTCACCGTTATAACGGTGGTGTCAGAGCTTAAAAATCCATGGATGGTTTGGCATTTTAAGAACATGCTTCCGGCTGCCTACTTCTGCCCTTTGATCTGCCTTATTGCCATATGAGGTGAACCAGATTCAAACCCCAGCGGTGGCTGATCAATACGAATCCCGCACCCGGCTCGCACCGACCACAGTGCTAACGTATAATATCCTCAGTGGTAGACAGATCATGGGTTATAGCCCCCTTACAGTCAGGCTAACCTTGGAAGGTTTTCATGGTTTTCCTCTCTGGATTGGGTACAAAATTACAAGGCTACGGAGATGAACATTGGTAGTGGCAATCTAAAAAATTGGTTCGGCTGTTCTACGACGGTTTTAAATTAAAATTAATACATATTGAGCTGTGGTGGCTCAGGAGAAGGAGCGTTGGCCTTACAATGAGGTGAGCCGAGTTCGAATCCCAGTAATGGCTGGTCGATATGAATTCCCTCATCCGACACGCATCGATCACAATGATAACGTAAAATATCCTTATTGGTAGGCAGATCATGGATTACAGTCCTCCTGCCGTTGGACTAACCATGGGAGGTTTTCATGGTTTTCCTCTCTATGTAACGAAAAAGCTGACTACTTAGTCAAAAAGTCCTCCACGAAGACAAATTTATACTTGATCCAGTAGTTCCCTTGTTTTCTGGATTGGGTTCAAAATTACAAGGCTACGGAGTTAAACATTAGTAGTCGTAAACCCAAAATTTTGTCGACTGCTCAACGACGGTTGTAAAACAAAAATAATACATGCAGAATAAGTCGTGGTGGCTCAAGGAATAGAGCATTCACCTTCCGATGATGTCTCCAAATGCCTCCAAATGAGATGTCGAATCTCAGTGTTGGCTAGTCGATGCAAGTTCCGTTCCCGGCTCTCACCGACCAATGTTCTGACGTAAAATATTTTCAGTGGTAGATATATCATGGGTTAATATACTGCGGGCTAGCCGTGGAAAGTTTTCGTAGCGTTTCTCACCATGAAACGCAAATGCGGGTTTGCTCCATCAAAAGTCCTCCACGAAGGTTAGTTTGTCCCAATGCTTGATGCAGGAGTTCCATTGTCTTCTGGGTTGGGTTCAAAATTACATGGCTACAGAGTTGAACATTGAGAGCCGTAAGCTCAGAATTAGGTCCGCTGTACAACGGCAGTTATAAAATAAAATAATTTAATAAAATAATTAAATAAATTAATTTCAATACAAATTTTTTCCGTATAAATAATAATTAATATGAATGACAGAATTATCAAAATATAACCAAACAGATACTACAATGTATAAGTAGTGTATTAGAAAATAAAACATATTTTTAATGTGAATAAAGCGATATATTTCAGTTCCTTAAAATTCCTTATCCAATAGCCACATCTTATTTTATACACGTGACTTAACTTAATGTTGTTTTCCCCATCACTTCGAAAATATCACAAATAACTTAAGCATTTATTTCAATAAAATGCTTCGCATTTGTTTCCATTAATTGCATAACAAAACAAAAATAGAAATTACCTTATATATGCAGAAAATTAGAAAATAATATTGTTAGCATAGTTAGAGCGATGTATTGCAATTTAGTAAACTTCCTAATAATATAACCGCACCTCATTTTGCATAACAAAGCAGCTTATTGCTTTATTTTTTAAGCGGCATCACTTTCGCTTTTAAACATTACTTTTACTGTTTTTTTCGCAATTTATGAAAGAAAATTTGGAACTATCATTGGAGTCTAAATAATATCATAAACAAACGTATTGCTGTTCAAACAAGTTATTCAGTTCTCTTTTTAATCTAGATTATAGCTAAATTAAATAAGAGAAGTTATTTATGCATAAATCATATGCCATTATGTATTAGAAATCATTCATTTCAATGCATTCAATAAGTATAACATAAAGATTATTTACTTCAATGCCATATATTTAATATTCTTTTTCAAAAATAATAAAAAATTGTTCGAAAGAAGATGGATCAATAAACAAACCAGTTTAATAAGATGCAAACACATTTTACTCTTGAAGTAAAAGCCATTTTCAGCAATTTTAGATTTGCAAACGATGCGCAATTTTTTTTTGGTCGCTCATTTCGAAGCAAAGTACTCGCTTTTTAAAAAAAAATTGTTTTACAATAAGTGGTAGCACTTTTGGTCTGTCACTCAAGTTGTGTGACATTCTCTAATAAACGAATATGATAAAAAGAAATATATGACCAGCCTCAATTTCCTGCAAGTAAGAAATCGATGCCAGTAATGTTAATGGCTCAATTTCCGATTTCAGGAGAATTTCCTTCTCCTCCAGGAAGAATTTCTCCCGCGAAATAATGACACGGATAAATCTGGATTCCGTTCTTTTGCATTGATTAAAAAAAGAAATTGGTCTTTATTTCTTTTGCTGGAAGTTGAGGCTAAGCTGAAGGCACATTTCGTTTACTAAAGAATGGAATAATTTTCGAAGAGATTTGCATTAATTTCGGAATTTCTCATGAAGTTAATTAATATTCCAAAAACTATCTTCATTTTTCCAAATTTTAATGAAGGAAAAGGACTTTTAAAACACAAAATTATAAAATAATCTTTTTTTTCCAGATATTAAGATTTTCTAGTAAAATTTAACCTACAAATTATTGCAACAGTACAAGGACTTCTTAATGATCACCTTTGATCAGTATATATTTTTAGAATTCTCGTAAAGTATGGAACAAAAAAATTCACTTGATTAAACTACAAATTAATATTCAAGAGAAGAAGAACAAAACAATTTAAAAATCCGACCAATTAGAAATGAGATCAACCTAAACTAGCATTATAAACTCTCGTCACAGCAACGCCTTTTCCAAAGTTGCTATAAATCATATTTTGTTAGATACAGCTATTAACTTTAGCAGGAATTGTTAACTCAAAGCTATTTTCTCAAAGAGTCAAAAATTCTCAAACTGTTATCTGAGTCCTGTTTATTTCCTTCCTCTGATTCTTTCTGTTATACACTATTAAAATTTTCATTCTAAAATTATGGTAAAATAACTGACAGCAGTCTTGTCTATCCAATTAACTGTAAAATTTACGGTAAAGATCTTTTTTTTTATCTTTAAGGTTTGGAACCGTTTACAACTAGTATGTTTATAAAACCATGAAAACAAAACTATGCAGCTTTTGGTCATTTACAATTAGCCTAGTTTAAAAACCATAAAAAAGAAATTTAACTGGGCATTGGAGCTGGCTTTTTCATTGGGTAATGAGCATTGGATAGTGCGGGACACTGGATACTCTTTATATGTCGAAGTGAATGGAGGGAATATTGTGGTGCCAACTCTTGTATTCGAACCCCCGTTCTATCACTCATGAGGCTGACAGATTAACCCACTAGGCTGTAATATGTGCCTAGTTGCAAGGAACTATGTGGCTTCATTAGGTGGGTTTAGCAGGTGCCATAAAATTCTGGTTGTTTCATAGTAATAGGTAAAAGCAGTTAATAAACAGTTTTTGTAAAATTACTGTTACTTATATTCGATTCATTTGTAGGAAGATTATTCAACTTAAATATTTAAACAAATGAACCAATTTTTTTTCATTTAAATTCATTTTTATAATTAATTCTTGACAAAGTAAATATTTTTGGAGCTCATTTAAACTATAAGTTTAATTTTTTTTAGTTTAATTAGTATAAGCATACTCTTAATTAATTATAACAAGAAAAAACTCATAACTTGTTAAAATATATCGTCACCATAAAAAAATTATTCTTTCAAGAAACTGAGAAACAAATTGAACAAATTTTCACAAAATATATTAGAATACATTTTAATCACATCATAAGAATACTATATGTATTAAAAGTAATATCTTTCCATCTTAACTTCCATCTTAAACTTATTTGTTCTTCCCTCGCTCATTTGCAGCCTTTTAGGAAAGAGAACAATTCTTATTTTTGACCAAATATTGATAAATAAAAATGATTAAAATAAATTAATGGAAAATTCGCTTACTTTTAAGTTTAACGAAGCGACTGACATGAAACACATTTTTATTTTGTAACTCTTTATCACTCAATGAACTCATTCTTTTGAAATAAGTTTAAACAGTTTAAACAATTTTAGCACAAAGTCAATACCACTTTCATTTATTGTCCATTTAAAAGTAATTTTAGCTTTTTGTTTTCTCAAAAGGAATTGCTATTTCATCTTTTTTGTTTGTATTAAATAACATGCGTAGTTATTCTCTGATAATTAAAAATGCGTGCAATAAAAATAGCAATTTTCAGTCTACTCAGGATTTGGAAAATTTTGCAGTAACTGATAATATTTAGTTTAAAACAGCGAATATTTTCTGTTAATCGTTAATTTACGATAATTTAATTTCTACATTAAGTCTACAAGGAGATACAAATTTAAAGGTATGGCTTATGGAAACAGTCTTTTTTAATTATTTCTAGTAATTTTTTTTTGTAAACGCTTCCGTAGTTTATTTTTTTAAATAAACATTCGTTTAACTATAATTGTATATTTTTTATAGATTATTTAACATTAATGAAGGGATGCTAGCCCTCTGGCCATTAATGCCCCTTTCAAGATACCTAAATGTACAGCAGGATTCTTTTCTTACATTTAAAATATTAGTTTACGAAAGGAAAAAAGGGTGTAGAATTACAAATATTCTAAATGATGACTGATATTGCAAAACTTGTGACTGGTTTTTACACAAAATTGGAAAATTACCGTCTTTTATTGCAGAGAAAAATAATTAAACATTTAATAGATCAACTAGGTCAAAATCAAAAACGCGAAAACGTTTGACGATACGGCATATCGAGGTTATTTTGACTATGCCAACTACAACTATTTCGCATCATATCATTGCTTTAATTATAATAATAAAGTAAGTAAGTAATAAAAAATTTAGTAAAGTAAGTAAGTAAGTACGTAATAAAAAAATTAGTAAAGTAAGTAAGTAAGTAATAAAAAATTTAGAAAAGTAAGTAAGTAAATAGGTAATAAAAACTTTAGTAAAGTAAGTAAATAAGTAACTAATAAAAATTTTAGTAAAGTAAGTAATTAAGTAACAAAAAATTTCGCAACCTGCTCTTAACTCCCTCAGCTTAAATTTTTTTTTAGCTAAACTATATTATCAATCACACGGGTGGCTCTTAAGCCCTTTGATCCAAATACTTGTAGACCAAAGTTTGAATAATATATTTTTGGGCAAAAATATTACCGTTTGCAAAACTAATATGCATGAATTTTTGTAAATAATTAATATTTTATAAATAATTAATATTTAATAAATAGCTAATATTTTATAAATAATTAAATATTTTCATAAATATGCATGAATTTTTATAACTACAATTATAACTTAGAAACAATATCAGATTTTTTTTTACAATTCAATGAATTCTTTTCTTATTGAATAATTTTTCCCTTTATTTTATCACCAGCAAATAAAAATCGTATATAATTTTTGTAGAATTATATTAATACGTCACTTAAATACGTTTTGTTCATTAGTTGGAAAATAAGTTTGGGTTTCATCTTAAATATTCCAACACAAGAATACTAAAGTTTTTAATTTCAATAAACACACTATTGAATAACGGTGTGAATAATTCCAAGAAAATAAAGTTGAAATATATGCTTGTTACTGAAAAAAAAACTTTGTTTCGTAAATTAGAGACTAGGAAAATCTGGATGTGTTTCAATCACTGATTCACTCACCAGACGTGAATGAGGAAAAATAAAACATATTTGTAAAATGCAACCAATGTGGTCAAAAGAAAGGACATAAACATGATGGGGAAAGATAAGACTAGAACTACCCTGGTAGCCCAGAGTACCCTTAAGTAGTCCACGAGCATATCAGATTTCTACCTATCCAAATTTGGTGTTGAAAAACACCGAAATTATGCGAATGAATACTTGATTTCTAGTTGAATACGAATAAAGCATTTATACATACTATAGTTAAATCTAAACACCAATAATTAAAAACGTTTACACCAAACTCAGATGCATTTACTCCATTCATGAATTATTTTCGCCTATTTTGATGTACATTTGGAAACATTCAGATGTAAATGGTAGAATGTTTACTATCGAGCACAAGAATGTGAACATGCCACAGAAACTGAGGTTAACTGTAACAAAAGGCATGTATGTTTTTAGTAGCGTAATAAAAATCATATACGTTCTTATAAGAATATTTACTTTAATCTGTTAACGCTGTTTTTCGAAGCTCTGTGCCAAGGAGAAGTAAAAATGACATAGTTTAAGTGCCTTACACTTGAAGCAATGAGATGATTCTAAACTATATATAATAATCTTGCCGTGATGAATTATCTGGGCTTCAGAATAGACAAATAACTCAAATATTTGAAAAGTTATTAAACCTTTTTCAAAATCGCCAATTAGACCACATTTTTCTACCTAGATAAAAATTATCAAAAATCACTGCCTTATTCCCATTTTTTTGCAAATTTTTATGAGCTCAGGTAATGCAGCATCGAATTAAGTTTTTAAATATTAAAAAAATTAGACAACAAACGCTTTTCATTTTCACAAAACTGTGACTTTTCCCCATAGTGGCGTTTTACGCCATTTTCCAAAATAACCGTAGACAGCGCTAGCTTTAGATACGCTAAACTTGAACTAACAGTCATGAGTAACAGTTGCAAACTCACAGCTGTTATAAAAATAACGTAGGGGAAAGTAGGACAAAATGGGATATCATTATTGTTTTTATTTACTAGGGAAAATCTGTTAAAGAGAACCACACATTATTTTTTTTATAGCTACATCACTTATTGAAGCACAGAAAAAACATATTTTAGACTAATTTTAATGACTGTGAAATAGAAAAAAAATCATTTACCAAACTCTTACATATCACGTTTTAGCATACCTGGGTTGGACAAAAAGGGATAGGGTTTACAATGTTTGATTTTTTGTGTAGAACTAGCTAAAAAACATAATAACTTACAGCAAACTGTAAAGCAAAATTTCTAAAAATTGTATTTATGGAATTTTATTGCTTCTAACATGTTTATATGAACTGTTGTTTTATAATTAAGTACACAAAAATTATGATGCTACATATGTTTTTAAAGATTTTATGAGTTTTCAAACATGAATGCTTATTCCATAATTTGCACTGTCGAGATGTGTCTGGTGCCCTTAAGAGAGATTTCTTAGCAGTCCTTTCTTCAATTCGCTCTTGATTCATTCTTGTAGTTTAATCATTCTTTCTTTTTCTTCCATTTATAATTCACTTTTAAATGGATATGATGTTATTACTACAGTTTTCTTCTTTCTCTTATCAGCCATTTTTTCTGGGAACGGTCCTTTTACTTGATTCCTGTTCAGCATTGAATACTGTCTCATATCTGTCCAACTTTTTCACTGCTGCCAATTCAGAGGTCAATGTATTTGTACGAGCCTTTTTTGCCTTTCTTTCAATATAGTAATAATAATATAGAAGAAGTTTTAGGCCACCAAATAAATAGGTGGATAAAACGGGACATAAAAAAACTCTATCCCGTTTTATCCAACTCATAAGTGTCCCGTTTTGTCAAACTCAGACACTTTTCAAAACAAACATGGCTGCTGCCCAAACGTGAAGGAAAAATTAGATTGACTAGACATGAGAATACTCGTTAATAAATGCCTCATCAAATGTAATCAGGGTTGGCAAGTTTTTGACACATGACGGTTTTTACCGGTTTATACCATGGTTTTTACCGTCATGTCAAAACCCCTCTGTCAAAAACGTCAAAAACTGTCAAAAACCCATGGTTTTGGTAAAACTGTATTTTAATTTGAGTTTAACTGCTTANTTTTACTAGAATTTATTTGTTTATGCAGGTTTTTCCATTGCAATTCACTTATTTCAATTTTTAATAGACTTAATTATAGCCAAAATTTTAACCTTTTTAAAGAGATATCAGTTTTAGAAATTTTTTCTTAAGATTTTATACTATAGCACATTTCCAATAGGTTTAACGAATTATATGTCATTTATTTGAATTCAAATTTTTTTTAATGACTTAGTACTTACTAAAAAGATGTATTTTTTTAAATAAAATTATATGGATTTGAATGATTGTTTTGAATTCTTAGAATTTTGTGCATTTGCAATGAACCTCTAAGTTAGTAGCGAGCGAAGCGATCTTGGTTTGCGAAGCAAACCATATAAGATTACGTAGCAATTTTCGGGGGTTGGCGAGCGTTAGCGAGCAGGGGGTGCAACCCACTAGTATTTATTAATTAAACCAACATATAATATTCCAACACAAGAATACTAAAGTTTTTAATCAATAAACACACTATTGAATAACGGTATGAGTAATTGAAAGAAAATAAAGTTAAAATATATGTTTGGCTTGTTACTAAAAAAAAAACTTTTTTTTGTTTTTGTTTCCTAAATTAGCGACTAGGAAAATCTGGACGTGTTTCAATCACTGATTTACTCACCAGAAGTGAATGAGGAAAAATAAAACATATTTGTAAAATGCAACCTATGTGGTCAAAAGAAAGGACATAAAAATAATGAGGAAAGATAAGACTAGAACTTCCCTGGTAGCCCAGAGTACCCTTTCGTAGCCCACGAGCATATCAGATTTCTACCTATCCAAATTTGGTGCTGAAAAACACCGAAATTATGTGAATGAATACTTGATTCCAAGTTGATCTCGAATAGAGCACTTATACACACCCCTTAAGTCAAATCTTAAGTTAAATCTAAACACCAATAATTAAAAAAGTTTACACCAAACTCAGATGCATTTACTCCATTCATGAATTATATTCGCCAATTCGAACATGCCACAGAAACAGAGGTTAACTGTAACAAAAGGCATGCATGTTTTTAGTAGCGTAATAAAAATCATTACGTTCTTATAAGAATATTTACTTTTATCTGCTAACGCTGTTTTTCGAAGCTCTATGCTAAGAAGAATTAAAATACTCATAGTTTAAGTGCATTACACTTGAAGCAATGAGATGATTCTAATCTATATAATCTTGTCGTGCTGAATTATCTGAGCTTTAGAAGAGGCAAATAACTTAAATATTTTAAAAGTTATTAAAACGTTTTTCGAAATCGCCAATTTGGCGACATTTTTTCACAAAGATGAAAATTATCAAAATCACTGCCTTATTCTCAGTTTTTGCAAATTTTCATGACCTCAGGTAATGCAGCATCGAATTAATTTTTAAATATTAAAAAATTAGACAACAAAAGCTTTTCATTTTCACAAAATTGTGGCTTTTCTCCATAGTGACGTTTTGCGCCATTTTCAAAATAAGCGTAGACAGAGCAAGCTTTAGATAAGCTAACCTTGAACTAACAGTCATGAGCAACAGTTGCCAACTCACAGCAGTTTTAAAAATCTAAAAGCCTTTTTAAATATAAAAGCCTAAATGCTCGTGCAAATCATGTAATTATTAAAACACTACAGTGCGTCTAATAATTTGATCTAATTATTATAATATACTTAGATAATGCTTGATATAATAAATATTCTATATTTCTATAATATATCGTCAAATTTATATTATACATCGTCTAATTTAACCAATTGATANTTGTTTGTTTGTTTATTTCTAACAATTAAGAAGTGCAAAATTTTGAATCCTTTGCAAATCAAGCTATAATAATAAAAGTAAGTATCACTATTTTCAATAAGTATATTACAATATTTCTGTATGAATGTATATCCTTCTATAAGAATACATGTATATAGTTGCAAAATCAATATCAATCATTTAAACATCCATTTATAAAGGAAATTATGCGAAAATAATATATTGTCCGCGATATACCATAAATTAAAGAAAACAGTAGGTTTTTGACAGTTTTTACCGGTTAAAACACGGTTTTTACCACTGACATGTCAAAAACCAGTTTTTGACGGCAAAAACCCAACCCTGAATGTAATACTCACCGGAATTGTAATTCCAAATATATAGGCAGTATAATGTGAAAAACAACGCGCGTAAATGTAGAAAATGGCAAGAAAATGGAGTAAAAAAGTTCTGAGACCTACAGCTTTCTATCAACTAGTGATCTCGAGACGGGACGCACTGAAAATGATATAATCACAGTCAAATAACAAGTTTCTGTCGTCGGCCGCTAGATAGCTGCAATAGTCTGGTCCCTAGGTCACGTATCCCGTTTTATCCAACTCTCCCCTATTATTCGCAAAAAAGCATCATTTCATATGACGACGGAGCTTTCTAAAAACAGCCTCAATTGCATTCAACAACACTGTTGTAAGAAATTAAGAGAATTTGCAGACTTGGTCCATTATCTCTAGAACTACAGAACCGATTTAAATGAAATTTGATGAATGTACATATATTGATACAATACAAAACAAATAACCATTCAAAAATTGTAATACACACGCACTTTTCATTAGCAGTAAGTTTCGTCAGAAGGCACAAAAAATAAAAATCAATTCTGAAATTGTTCGTCAGAGATTTTTTCAAGCAATGTTTGCATTTTAATTATCTCTCCACGAAAATTCAAAAAGAAAATAAAAAGCTCGAATGTAACAAGCAATTGTAAATAACGAAAAATCGTGAGTTATTGGACGTATTCTTTTCAGATTTCATATAGAACTAACCTCGAAAACAAACCATTGCAATTCGTTATTTCTATTATTTCCCTTCTTCTTTGAAAATATTTTAAACCACCCAGAACTTAAAACATGAATTATTCATGCTTTCTAACATTTTCGTTTTAAATTTGTTTAGTAATTCATAAGAATGTTGCATTATCTATTTTAAAATGAAAATATGTTCAATCTCTACATTTACAACTTTATATTAAAAATTGATTTATTTATCTCTCCACGAAAATAATTCCTTGTTTAGGAAACAATTTTAAGTATGTCAAACGAAATAAGCAAATTTCATTAAAAACAGTTTTGAAAATCCTGCATTTAATTTGAATTAAACGCTTGACTGAGACATCGATGAATGAATGAAATGAGATTTTTATTAAATTGGCACTAATTAAAAAAGTTCTTTAAACTAGTTATTATAAACTTGAAATATTTTATTAGTCAATTTAAAAAATTAGATTTTAAATTAAAGCAGTAAATACAAAAATGCTGTTCGATAATTTGAAATTCAAACACAATTTTCAAGTTAATTTTTTATATATACTATATACTAGGGGTTTCGAACTTGCATGAGGCCGGGGACCGCAATTAAAAACACCAGTCAGCCGCAACTTCATCAAATTTTTTTATAGGACTCTTATATGCTAGAAAGAACATTAAATATTACTGTCAGATTTTTATCAAGAAGTACAAAACAAAAGCATTGAATTACGGGCTAAAAGTTAGATAAGAAGTTGATTTTTAAAAATATCTAATTGCATATTAAAAAATTCTGTCTACAATAACTTTAATTGTGCACCTATGTATTAAACAATAAATGTGCAACAGATATCAAATTGTTAAGATATAAAACTTATAAGTATTTAAAACCCATATAGATTTTTTACGAAAATTGTCCCCAAAAAAATGACAACTAATATATTTTAGTTCACAAGCCACAAAAAAAGGTTTAGCTGGCCGGATGTGGCCCGCTGGCAGCCAGTTGGTAACCACTGCTATATATACTATATATTTCTTATGTTAGGTTACCAATCAAGGACACTAAATGGTTCGTTTAGTATTCGTTCATTATTTTATGAGGTCATAATTACGATGAAACTGCTTTTTTTTAATCTTATTTTCAAATAAAGCCAATACTTTTCATGAAAATAATTTTGTTTACTTTCGCGGATGAAATGTGATCAATCATACCAAAATTGGTGCATTGAAACACCAGAGATAACTCTTGGTGTAATTAAATAAAATCTTGCAGATGAAATTTGAAAGATTAGTTTTCCCTAGAAACTTGATTAAGGGCATACGGAGTACAGTGACCAACAAAAAAATATATATCATCCTGAATAACTTTCGTTCTAATGATCTGATTTTCACGTATAGTTCTCAACCTTAATAGTTCCTGGCGGTGACCTGAAAGAAGCTAATTATTTGGTGCGAAGTATTAATTAAGTTACTTCCGC
>NC_092204.1:10259550-10267163 GCF_043381705.1 Parasteatoda tepidariorum
TATATATATATATATATATATATATAGCATAATAAATAAATACAAAAAGGGAAAGAAAAAATAATTGCGGATATAATCGTGTGGGCTGATGAGAAGATTATATCTTTTATTTTTTGGATTTTTATTAATTCTTTTAACCCTTTTATTTTCGGATTTTTTTTCAACCGGTTTCTTGTTATTTTTATTTTCATAATTTTTTTTTTTCTTCTTTCACTTTTTTTTATTGTTCTGTAATTTTTTCTATGTTTTCTTTACATGTTTTCTCTACATATATATAGAATGTGATTATACATCAGAATGCGATTATATTTTATTTTTTAGTTTGTTTTTTTCACTAATTTATACAATTTTAATAGTATACATACGTATGCATAGATTTGGAATAATATATTTATCAATTTCTTCCATATATATTTTATAATTATGAATACAAATACGTAGTCAACATCTTTAAGCACTTAAAATTTCTCGACATCTTATATATTGTCTTAATCATAAAATAAATTTTTAAATTACCTTTCCTCGGGTTTTTCGCAAAACTATTTTACTAACTATTTAATTAAATTTTATTATTTTCAAAAATCTTATTCTTTATGCTACCACCACGTATATTGTTTTATCATTGATATCTTGATAATTTTCTTAGTACTTAAATTTAGGTTTTCTTTCAAAGTAAAATTCCTTTTTTATTTATTATCAAGTTTTTATTATCAAGTTTTTATTAAAAGAAAACTTAGAATTATTGCCTGTTAGCTGAGAATAAAATCTTGTTAAGAAATTAAAACAATTCAGTTGATTAAAATTATTCCATGCAAAACAGCTGACTACTTACTTAGCATACATTTTTTTAGCAAAATAAAGATAAATTATTGATTATCTTTCTTTTTTTATTTCTTGTGATTTTCAGCATAGATTACCTAAAATAGTTGTGATGTCTTGTAAGTGAGCAGAGAGTTGGCAAATACATAGAAAAATTTTTTAAGCGTCTTAAAATATCTCAATACCTGAAATGTCGGCCTAACATCTTAATTGTGAAATTAAATTTTTAACTACCTGGCAAAGTGTTATTCACAAAACAATTCGAATAATTATTTTATTATATTTTTTTTTACTTCTTCTTTAAGATACCATGTAGGTACTTAAAGATTTTCTTTAAATTAGCACTCAGGAAATATACTAATATAGGTAATAAAGTATTTATTGATAAATTTGGTAATTACTAAAACGACACCAATAATAAGCAGTTTTAGTACCGATATTTTGAAAATAAGTGTTTTACGGTCCGGTCCCTCTAAAAGTTTAGCGTTAGCCACGAGCAATAGCATCTTGCGAAGTGATGTAAAACACATTTTATCTTTATTCTGATAGGATGAACCACAAAAAAACGAGTTTTGCTAACTTCACTAACGTAAAGCCACCAGAATGGGCAACAAATAATATTAAATAAGAATAATATTAAGTAAAAAAATTATTTAAAAAAACTACTTTAGCTTCATTTATTAAAAAAACTTAGGGAAAAAACCAGGTAAGTGACATTTTCAGAACGAAAAAAAAAGGTTTATCCGAACTATTTTATTAAAAATGTATTAGAAATCGGGATTAATAATCCTTATTTACAACCAGGGTTGGGTTTTTGACGTCAAAAAGTGGTTTTTGACATGACAAGGGTATAATACTGGTTTAAACCGTCAAAAACCCGTCAAAAATGTCAAAAACTAAAGTTTGCCACAAAAATATATAAACTTCAAAACTACCAACAGTTGCCATGCATTATATTGAAATTTAATTATACTATAGGTAATCAGCAGGTTTTAAAATATTTTTTAATTAAAATTAAGGTAAAATAACAGATTTAAAATCTCAGAAATTTATATTCAAATGCATGTGCAGAAAAATTTTGCACAAAAATTGTTTAAATATTNGCTGAAAATTATTTTCAAACTAATATCTTTACATATCTTGATGTTTTTGTTATTAAAAATGTCAACAATTAACTTTTTTAACAATTTTACATCAATATTTTACTAAAAACATGATTATTAAACTTAATTCCTATCTCTGCACAAAGTAGCCCCACATGGGAGCTACTTTGTGCAAGGTATGTTTTGACTTATTATTTGTAAATATTGCATACAAATAATGCCAATATTGATCAAATTCACTCGTCTGAGTCCAGTTATGAATATAATATCTATAAAATTTACTAAAGTTTGAATTGACATAGTTTTTTTACATGTCAAAGTTCAAAAACTGCGAAATCCTGCACAAAGTAGCCCCACATGACGGAACCATACAAAAATTCCTATAAAGTTGTAAAAATGAAAACAAATTAATATTTCTCAATAAAAATTGCATCATTTAAATTTTTACTTTCTTCTAAACAGCATTTTCCTAAGGTAAAATTGCATTTTTCTCCTTGTTTAAAGCTTGGTAATCTATGGTAATGAAATAAAAACTTTAAATAAAACTGAAAACTGTATAAAACAATCTACTAAATCAATCATTCAAAATAAATATCACTTGAAAAAAAAAAGATTATTTAAATTATTACAAGAAGCGCAGTAATTAAACTTTAGTATGATATTTGGATAACAATATTTCTACTGAATATTGGTGGTCCATAGGCAAAACCGAAGCAATCACGAGTGCATAAAAGTTTAATTATAACTGTGTAGTAACCCTTCATTAATTATTTAAAAAAGCAAAATGTTATTTTCTGGAAATCTGTTTGTGAAAGGCATCTCCTTCTGTTTGCTCTGAAAGGGAGGCATTAGTTTTCATAAATATATGATGCGCACAGGAATTATTCATGATTTTGCATGAGGTAACAAAAGCATTCTCTCTGAAGAGGAAATACATAATCCGTTTCTTAATTAAGTTAGAGAAAGGCTTTGAATAACATTACGCGAAAAGTTAATAAGATACAGTTTAGCTTTGATCCTGGTTTCATATTAATGATTAAGATATTTGTTCTAAAAATTAATCGTTCTCAGAAGAACTATTCAGTAAACTTTCTCACCAGATTCTTAACTTGCACTGAAAAGTGATGTTTATAAACGTTTTGCAATTATTTATTACCAAAAGAATAATGAAAAAAGAGAAGAAGAAAATTATTTTTAATATTAATTATTATTAATTAAATTAATAAATTTTAATATATTATTAATTAAATTAATAAATTTTAATATATTATTTATTAAATTAATAAATTTTAATATATTATTAATTAAATTTAGATAATTTAGATTTAGTTATTATTAACTTTCAAAACCCTACTTTCGATAAGATCAAAATTTATAATATTTTTGAAAATTTAAAGAACTTATTTCGATTAAAAGATTTTAACATAATTAAATTTAATTAATTTAATTTAACATGATTAAATTTAACATAATTAATTTGATTTTCTAATCAATTACTTATATCAAAGTAGTCATTACGTATGTAAAATTTCGTTTCATTTTAACGACTCCTTCTTGGTGCGCTAATTTTTTCGTCCATGAGTGTATAATAAATCACTTGGTAGAACTATATTTAAGTATAATGATATTAGCAAAGATTTAGGGAGGATTTATGTGTCAGATTATGAATGTCACTGTGAAGAACTAAACACTCTAGAAAACTAAAAACTTAGGAATTTAATGATAAATGGCACAAAATTTAGACCCATTTACCATACATCAAGTAATGAAATTCTAAAATACCTTCTTAATGATCTCAATAGTTTTTGTTTAAAGTCTCTCTTTACCTTTAGGTATGTTTACAGAATGGAAATGGGCTGTTTATTATTACTTTAAAAACTTTGTTTTCAATAATACGGAAAAATTAAATAACAGTAACATTTCAACAAATTTTTCTAAAATTGTTCAATCCATTTAGCAACTACAAAAAGATTTTGTAATTAATATATATTTTAATTCAAATTGATGGAATACTACAAGGATCTAATTTTGCGTCTCTCTTAGCTAACTTATTTTTGCACTATTATGAAAAAAATTATACTTTTAATATTAAACTTATTTTTAAGATTTATTGATGATTTAATTATCTTTAATTTTCAAGATTAAACAATTTTATTAAATAATATTTACCCCGAGGAATTAATCTTGCTTCGTAATCACGATGATAATATTAATTTTATTTTTTTGGATTTGGGTATTTTAAAAGACGAAAATTATCTGCGTTGTTGATTCATACAACAAAAGAAATGATTTTAATTTCAATAGAAATAAACTAAATACTTGGAAATTCTAATATTTCTGAAAACATCTAATTAAATGCCATTTTTAATTAAATGAATAGAATTAAAAGAATTAGAAGCAATGTTCATTTATATATCACCAGTATAATATTACCTGGCACGCATTTATTTTCGTCCCAATCCTTGGTAACCAACAAGTCAATCGCGCTTCAGTACTGCAGTAAGAACGCGCTGTAAAACAAAATCCCTCTATTTATGCTTTTACCTCAATTTGCGGTGCTGTTTTCATATTTTGTAATCTCGCAATCTTATTATGAAAATATTTTTAATTATTCTTGAAAATTTCCCGTCCAAGTAAGTTCATTTGAAATCGCTACTCGCTTTATAGGTTTCGTTTTATATTTTGCTTTGCTTTTTATTTACATTTTATTTTCCGTTTTTTACGTGATATTTATTACTTAATGTGTTCTATTCTATTTTGTTTCAAAAATGTTGTTGAGTGCTCCTCACACTATTGCAGTGATATATTTTGTTCTGGCTACATTGATACAATATTAGAAAGCACTCCTCTTTGCGGATATAATCGTGTGAGCTGATGAAATGATTATATTTTTCCCCCCGAGTTTCTATTGAATTTTTTTTTTTTTTATAATTTTCTTATTCTCTCTTTTTTATTATTCTGTAATTTTTTCCATGTTTTTTCGACATTTTGAACTTATTTCAGGAGTTCTATATACTTGCAGCTTATGCACAGTAAATTAAGCTTATTGATTTTCCTTATTTTCCTCTTTTTGTCCTTTTTTATTTATTCACTGTGCTATATATATATATATATATATATATATAATGTATAAGTATAATAATTCAATTCAAATTGTAGTTTTGTAAACATGCAAAATGCGTAGTAAAGGATTAAGTACTTTTAAAATTGCTTTTAAGTTCGATAAAACACACTTATAGTATGGTGATGCAATAATATACGAACAATGCTTTTTCGACTAGGTATTGTTTTAAAGATTCTTTATTGAATCATTAAATTAAAATACTTTAAATTTTGTTGATACTTTTAAATTATTAAAAGATATAGCCCCTGAGAGACTGTTGATTGATACAGTATTTATAACAATNCAAATCATTGCGTTACATAAAAGTAGTGAAATTACCTCATACTCATGGGTATTAAATACGTATTTCTAAGGGTTTTGAATCCAAGGTTTGATTAAAATTTCATAACATTTGTCTACGTTAAAATGAACAAAAAATATTTTCTGACAGTAAATCATTTTATACTCTGGCAAAAGATAGATGAAAACTTAGTAATATTGGAATACCAGGTGCTCATTAAAACCCATATACACGCTCTCTGTTGCAAAACGGCTGCATTTATAGTCCCAAAAATAGTGCCCAGGACCAGTAAAGTGGCTATGTGCTACAGTGTATTACCAATTACAGCGTCATTGGGTAAAAAATGGCAGAGATAAGGTTTTAAATTTGTTAATTACAAAACCATGCAGAGCATCGACGTTAAATAAAAATAATACAATAAAAACTGTTCAAAAAATGTTGTGGGCATTGATGTTTTGGAAGCATGACTTGAAAAACGTGTTTTAATGCTCCCGATTTCTTGTTATCTAGAAAAAAATTAGTTAGTTAAAACAGTGAAAACCGAAGTAAGCCGCGATGGCTCAGGGGATATAGCGTTCGCCTTCCAATGTGGTGAGCCGGGTTCGAATCCCAGTCGATGCGAATTCTGCATCCGGCTTGAACCGACCACAGTGCTGACGTGAAATATCTTCAGTGGTAGACGGATTATGGGTTAGAGTCCCCTTGCTGTGAGGCTAACCATGTGAGGTTCTCGTGGTCTTCCAGTCCATGTAACGCAAATGCGGGTCAGCTTCATCTAAAAGTCCAACACAAAGGCAAATTTCTCCCAATACTTGATCCAGGAGTTTCCTTGTCATCTGGATTGGGTTCAAAATTACAAGGTCGTTTATAAAAAAAAAACTGAAGTATAGTGTGATAACTGTTTTTAACCACTTGTTAAGCAACCTTATAAGTATTTTTAATTCTTTGTGAGAGAAAACCAGTTGTTTTATTTAGCAGAATGCAGCAAACTACGAAATTTCCAAGTTTTTTTCAATTCAACAGTCAGAAATATATTCAAATTAAAAAATGAGAATTTAGGAAACATTTTCAAAATATGAAAAACACAGTGCGCTTAAAATAATTTGGGGATTTTTACATTGGGAACAATTGGATTTATTTTATCCAAAAGGGGGAAAATGCGCCTACTCCATTATTCATTGTTTGTTTTTCAATCATTCTTTTATCGCATTCGTGAGTCAACTGTAAACAGTACCTATGCTCTTTTTCCATCATCAAACTTGGCATTTATCCGTAAATCGAAAAACTTTCCAGTAAGAATATTACGAAGATTATTTTTAGTGTTTATTCATCGACTAGCCCAAGATTTTTATTTGTCGTAAAAATTTCAGCGTAGCTTACGATTGCCTAATCGAATCACGAGGGACATAAGATAAATAGACGAAAGATTGCGCAATTTTTAAAGGGCACTTTAACTGACTTAATATCAGCAAATTGAATTCCTCTGAGGCATAAAGCTTAATATTTTAAATTCTAATGTGTAGTTAGTGTAAATACATTGCCTGGCCAAACTATTAAAATAAAGATTATATGTGAAATCTTAATTATTATGTAATACTATACAACTTTATTGTTTTTACTCGACTGAAACCGGTTTGCACTTGTTTACCTTCGTATATTGATTGGTTAAATTATACGATATATAATATAAATTCGACAATTGGATAAATTTGACGATATTTATATAAATATGGAATATTTATTATATCAGGTATTATGTTAGTATATTATAATAATTCGACCAAACTGATAGACGCACCGTAGTTTTTTTAATAATTACATGCTTTGCACTAGTTTATAGGCAATACTTTTATCTTTAAACATACATGTAATGGATTTTTATTCAAGAGATATTTTATATACTTCCTATTTGTATTTATGTGGCTGGGTGGCGCAGTTGGTTTGTCGTCGGCCTTCTGAGCCCAAGTCTGCGGGTTTGATCCCTGGCCCAGATACCAGAAAATCCTCAGCGGTCATGCCGTATGATTATGCGGCATGTAAAAGATCCCTGGAGTGCCTTATAGGCTCTTGGCATTTCCGGCAAAATTAAATTCCTAGTGCATTTTAGCATCCAAATAGAGTCTCGGTGCTGCCATCTAGTGTGGCAGAAACTAGACGCTCAAATTAACATGACCAACGGTATCTCACCCATAGTGGTGGTCCTGAAAGAGTGGATACCACCTCTGGAGAACGCACTAGGTCTGCTCATCGGCAAGACCGATTGTGCAGCTCATTGGAAATAAAAAAA
>NC_092204.1:10268157-10351750 GCF_043381705.1 Parasteatoda tepidariorum
GCAGCAATTGAGATTGTAGAAACTATGTTTGGAGTTAATTTTTCAAAACAATTACAGTCCATACCTCTTTCAAATGATACTGTTGCTCGTCGAATTGGTGATACAGCTGAAAATGTAGTGTCAGCTTTTCTCGATGTTGCGTGACAAAATGTTTTCAATAAACTTTGAAGCAAGAGATATTAATAAAGATGCTCATTTCATTGCCTATGTTTGATTTTGTGATAATATGTTAGTAGTAGAACTACTTTTCTGCAAATCAATAGAACTCAAAACAACAGCGCTAGCATTATTTGCTATTTTAAATGATGTTATGAATGATGCAAACACAGAATGCAAAAATTGCATCGGAATATGCACTGGAATATGCATCGGAATATGCTTGTTCAATATCCGGAAGGTTCGAAAGTATACAAGCACTAGTAAAACAAAAATCGCCTCAATGCGTCTGGACACATTGCATGATCCACAGAGAAGCTTTGGCTTCGAAAGAAATGCGTCCTGGTTTAAATATTGTGTTAACTGTGGTTGTAACCGTTGCAAATTATATAAAAATGAGAACCCTGAGATCGAGAATCTTTTCCGCTCTTTGTAATGACATGGGTTCAGTACATTCAGAGTTACTATTTAAATGCAAGGCAAGATGTTTATCAGGTGAGAAATTTTTGCAATGCGTTTATGAATTAAGAGAAGAAATCGTCATTTTCCTAGAAGAAAATAACAGACCGGAAACCGAAAATTTTCACTATTGTTTATTTGTGATGAAATTGAGCTACTTGGTCGTCATATTTGAGAAGTTAAATAACTTGAATCTTCAACTCCAAGGAGCAAATACACATTTGTTGGATACGAGTGAACAAGTTAATGCTTTTTGTAGAATTGTGGGGCCGAAATTTAAAGCAAAAAAACTTAACAATGTTTGAAAATGTGGATAATTGTACTAAAACTTATAAGGCTGAAGAAGAATATGTGAAAGTTGTTTTTGTAAACATTGAAAATCATTTAGCCATGCTGGCAAAGAATTTTAAAAAGTATTTTCCTGCTGACGACAAACTGATAGCAAGTTACGAGTGGGTTAGGAACCCATTTCATAAGACTCCCGAAGGACTCTCAATTGATGAGAAAGAAAAATTCATAGACTTCACGACAAGTGGCGAAACCAAAATACAATTTAGTAATAAATCACTATTTGAATTTTGGGCAGGAGGATGATTTTTCTGCACTGAAAACAAGGGCATTTCGCATTCTATTACCATTTTAAATATCCTACCTTTGCGAAACTGGATTTTCTGCTGTGGCTTCTTTGAAGACAAAATATAGATCACGGCTAAATAAAGAAACAGGACTGAGAGTGACTATTTCTAAAATTAAACCTCACCTCAAAAAGCTTTGCTCTGCAAAACAGGCCCAAGGAAGTCACTAAAAATTATTTTTTTCTTTTTAAAATTTAGTATGTTTTGATTAAGTAAGGTAGGTAAGACAAAGGTGGCCAGTGCTCCTAACGTAGCCCACCCCTCAAAGTAAAATTAAATTATTTTGAATCATAAGATGTCCCTGCTGCATTGTAAATCTTGTATCTGAGGAGCGCGAGGCTGAATTGGAAGCTATTTCCTTGAATGGCCTTCATTGATTGTGATTTAATTTTTTGCAGTTGTCGTTCTAATTTCGGGATGAGAAGATATTGTAATTAATATGTGTTTAAATTAATGGAACTTTGAGTTGTGATATGTTTTCCGAAAGTTTATTTCTTTTTCTTTAGCCGCATTACTTTAATTCTAATTAATCTATCAGATTAATAATTTCAATTCGTGCAAATGGTGAGAGAGACCATATACATGTTTCCAAGGTGGCCCGACAACGGTGTCACCTTGGGGACACGTGGGCCACCTTCAGAAACAAACGTAAAATCTATAAAAGAGTTAAATATAAATCATTACGTAGCATATTATTTCTCAAAAAGGAATGATTGAATTGAATGCCAATTGATTTATCTCATTTTAAGCAAATGTGGAACTTTGGTATTTTTTAAATTTTTATAATATTCAGATGTTCTCTGCACTTTAGTAGAGTTTGCGATATTTTGTTTCAAGTTTTTTGTTTTGTTTGTATTTTAAAGTAATTTTTCAGGTATTTTTTATTTTTATTTTTCTGGTAGTTATGAGTGTTTTTGTGGTCGATTCTGGTATTTTCTTGTAAATTTGGGTATTTTTATACTAGTTATGGGTTAGGTTAATTAACTGTAATATGGTTATTTAACTTTTACTTGTTAGTTAATCCTTTTGAAAAAATTAACTCAGCAATTCTTGATTAATTCTAATGAGTTAACTAATCGCTAGTGACTTCACACAAGAACTATCAATGTAAAATCTATAAACAAATTAAAAAAGATATTTGTTTTTAGAGTGTATAAAGTCGGGAAACTTGTTCCTACCAGCAAGACACTTAAAGTGCCTTTTTACACTTAAAGACGTTTGCCAGTCCAAGTGATTTTTCTAAAGATAATTTGAGTAAGTGAAAAAGTGATTTCAATATATGGCTCACCTTTGGAACCTGTGGAAAACTTTAGGCGCAGAAGCTACAATTTTGAAATTGTGTTATAAAATAAATGAAATTTTATTTTACAATTAAAAGTATACGTGGTAATTAGAGATAGGAGTAAGATGCTACAGAAAAAAATTCAGCCACACAGACTTAGTCAGAAAATTAGGAAAAATCTTAATGCCGAGCCACCCTTGACTTCCCACCTTAAGTTTTGATTTAACAAAGTTATTTCACTTTAATAAGTTATTAAATATGCCGAAATGTATTTCGTTTTCTATGTGTATGTGCGCTTTCCTTTCATCCAGTTAGTCAATTGCTTTAAAAAATATTTTTTCTTGAATATTCTCGCGCCACCCCTCAAGTGTGCTCGCGCCCCCCTAGGGGGGCGCGCCCCACAGGTTGAGAATCGCTGCCTTAATGTGCTCTTGCAATACATATAAAGATACAAGGCATATTAAGGCGTAATAAAATGATTATTTTACAAGTCTAAGCAAAGACTCAACTGAAATTTAGAAATATAGAAAAAAATATAAACTTCGGAATATAGAATGTGTAACGCAATAAGAAGTAAGAAATGAGAGGTGATTTTATTTTTAGTAATCCATAACGATGAGAATATATTGTATCACAGTTGAAATAGTATATCTGCTATAAATTATAATATATACTATTTCAAATATAATGCATAGACGGCTTTTATCTCTCTCGGGATGTTCATATTTTTCAAAACTATAGATATAAATTTTATGATTAATATATGGCAACATATGATGTCGCTATCTCTTATCTTTTCCTGTTATTTGTGCATTTTTTTTTGTTACTTTTAACATCCATTTAAATGCGATCTATTAAACCTCAGGAGGAACACATTTTTTGACAACAATAGATAAATAATCATTATTTAACACTAGGTTTACTGGACGCGTCATTCTGACGCATTTCGAATTTTATAAGGAAAATTACAAAACCCATTTGCATTTTTATTTTATCTCTTGTAATGACTTTTATCCATTGATCGAGGTAAATATATATTGAAGTCTGTTTTCTTCAAAAGCGTTGAAATATTGAAATTCTCTTTTTCGTATACCTATCTCTACGGATATGCGTCAATTTGACGCGATAGTCATTTAGACAAAATTTTGAGTAAACACCACATCAATAATAAATAGGAATGTATCGACAATACTTCGAACCGTTATCCGCTCAAATGAAACAAGTGATAAACAACTGTTGCCGATAAGCAATAATAGAAAGAACAAACGCAGAATGTCAATTGATGTCAGAGTGTCAGATTTTGAAGGTGTCAGTTGCTTAGTTCGAGTATTGAAAAATAAAATACTAGAATATTTCATAAATATAATATCTCATATTTTCATTTTTTTTCTTATAGTATATAATTACATTGCTTTCTAAGTGCAGAGATGCCAACTGCTCCGGACACGCCAAAATTTTGCGAAGATAAAGTGGTGAATTATATAAATATAAGCCTACGAATTATTTTGAAAGAGTGGTGGATAAAAATCTACTAAATTTAATTCATTAAACCAAGAATCGCAATTGATAAACTACCATTTTAAAATATATATTTGCTGTCCGGAGAAAGTTGGCATCTCTGTAAGTGCTGTTTATGTATTCGCTTATGCGTCAAATAGACGCTTGTTCGTAGAAATAAGTATATAAGAAACGTCCGTAAACCTAGTGTTAAAGTCAAAATTAGTGAAAAATATTCTTAAAAACACTTAAAATTGCAATAGCTTTTGAACAAATTAGAATTTTGAAGAAAAAATAATAATAATTCGCGTTAAGTTCTTAAATGAAAACAGTTGAATTTCAATCAGCAGTCAAATTTCAGGTAAAAATGTTACACTTCAACTCTGAACGTGCAATACAAAGGCAGTAGATAGGCCAAAATGTTTCTTTGTTGTCTCACTTCAAGTTTAACAGTTGATAATTCTCAAACTAATAAAAAAAAATTTAATTTCATCAAAGTTATGGAACATTTTTCGAAGTACCTTCACAATTTCAAGTTTCTAAGTCTTATGGAGTTTACGCAGAAAAAAAAAATGTAACGAAATGCAACAAAAAAAAGAGAAAAAAGTTCGCAAAAAAAGTACTTAAAATTGTAATAACTTTCAAGCGAATTGGAATTTAAAAATATATACGTTGTGTTAAGTTCATTAGCAAATATGACCTTCTCAGCATGCCAAATTTCAACACTTTAATTGCATTCTTGCTGCCTTTGGAACTGATCTGTATTTTTCTTACAAGGTTAACAGTTAATTTTTTTTATTCCATTTTACTCTGTATATTTTTTTTTGTCCCGCAGTGTACTGATCATTAAGACACGGTTCCCAGCAGATCATCGAAATCAAGCATCACTTGCTGCTGTCAGTGTGCGGGCGGCTGACCACTTGGATCAGTCTGCGTAGGTGGGTGTGCGGTATTGATCCTCGTTGAACCGTTCTACCGTAAAGTGCTCGACTTCGCGTGCAGGTCTTTGGGCTAACAAAACGGGGGTGCCATTCCCTCTGCAGAGGATCAAAATTGTGATGGCATGTCTTTGGATCATCCTCAGGGATGTTTCCCAGACCGTCACCAATAGCCCATTGTGCAGCTCTAGTGCGACGCAAAATGAAATACAACAACTGTATACATTCTTACAAAAAAACATCATAATTCCAAGTTCATAAATATATTATACTTTTTTCAAAGCAAAACAAAATGTAGCGTTAAGTTGGACACCCAAAAACAGCAGAGCCGACACTTATAATATTTTAATATAGAAAGATATTAATGTTTTTTATATCTCTATTGTATACACGTTTTATTCATCTATTGTATACACGTTTTATTCAACTATTGTATACACGTTTTATTCATCTATTGNTGAATCAATTTTAAACTGATACCGAAATTATTGCTTTAAAATTAAAAAATAAAAATAAAAACTGTGCCAGATAAGAGTAATTGAAGCAGTTGATTTATACTGCGCAAGTGCGGGAAAAAATTTAAGAAAAAATTATCCAGGTGCATCTAAAAGTGGATGAATATCCCAAGACACCCTGTGGCTGTGTGTGACATAAATTGCCCACTTGACTTTTAGCATTATACATAATGACCGGGCAATGTAATAATTGCAACATAATTTATCATTTTGTCATATCGTTTTGGGCACTTTTTAAATTGCCCGGGCATTATAAACAATGCCCAATTATTTACATTGCCCGTGACATATACACGTTTTATTCATCTATTAACACAAAAATTTTAAAACTCTTGTTGTCATAACATACCAGTCGCCTCCAGCGAAACCTGGTCTGTTGTTTCAAATAATTAGAATTTCAAGTATTTTAAGATTTAAAATGCTACGGTCTGAATTCAAGATAATATGAAAATATAAGGAACTCATATTGCTCAAATTGATTTTTTTTTCTCTTACAGAAGCATAAGTCTTCGTGAGACATATTTTATTAAAATGTTTAGTACACGTATGCTAAAATTTAAAATAAACGTATGTTAATCATCTCAATGGTGCCTTTGATGGAAAATAAATAAATTAGCAGCTTTGTCAAAATCAAACAGATTTTTGCTATTAAAAACTTTTTTCTCTTTTTTTTAATATTCCGACCCGGGATTTTAGACTTCACTTATATAAGCCTTAAATGTATGTAGTCAAATATATAATTGATGTACATCTGGGTATTTTATCCGCTGTTAGTATCCAACCTCCCACTTTCTACTTATCTGTTGTAAAAACAATGTGTTTGCATATGTTGTATAAGCATCTATCTGATGTTAGTACCCAATATCTCATCTTCTACTTATTTGTTGTAAAAACTATGTGTTTGCATATGTACGCATCTATCCACTGTTAGTACCCAACCTCACATCTACTTATCGGTTGCAAAAACCATGAGTTGGAGACTGCTTTTTCTACTTTTTACTCACACAAACACTAACACCCATGACTAATTTGTACAAATTTTAATGTAACGATGCATTGCCAAAAATATGTCGTGTTGTTTTTCCGATTAATCTATTTTTTTCTTTGACGTCAATATCTGTGTTATTCAAATAAAATTTAGCAACATTCATAATAATATCGTATTACCAATGGAAGCACCTTTAAATTTCCATCAACAATCAAACAGATTTTTATATTTTGAATACCCTCCTTTCTCAACAGTAGTTAGTCTAATTTCGATATTATATTTTTTTCCTTCACCTTTAAATATTGATTCTAAAAGTATACATTAAGGGCGATCATTACAGATCACCCTGCATGGAGAGTCATTTTAAAGAAATAAAAAATACCCATCCATCAATAAATCCACTAATCTTTCACTGATTAAAATAAGTTCACTTTACTTCACCCTACAATTAAACATACCAAAATATAAGCTATTCTGTTATGCGCTATTTTAAGTAATTCAAACTACGTGTTCGTAAATCTTAAATACAAAGTTCAGAGCTTTAGTTTCCCAATAGGAAAGAAGCAAGAAAAACTACCCTTTATGAACAAAATAAATTTTTCATTTCGGAAAACAAAATTAGACGCAAAAGTGCATTTGCGTTGAACACGTTCTTTTAGAATAGCTATAAGATCATTAATTTTACCATTTTTTCGAAGTATGTCGTTTATAAATCTTATTTTAAGCGTCGAAAGTTTCCAACTTGATACAATATTTTGTCCGTAATCTTTCAGTGTATCACGAAAGAAATAACTATTACTTCAAAAATTTTTTTACACTCCTTTGTTAAGTAAACATATGCAATATTAGGTCAAAATAGTTTACTTAAATTTTTTTAATTTAAGCAAAATTATTTTAATCTATAAATTAATTGTCTAGTGCAACGAAATTCGTCTTTCAGGAAATATTTGAAAATATTAGTTTTTTCCCCGTTTAATTTTTCTTAGTTGATTTTTTTTTTTACTTTTATCTTTATAAAAATTAAAATTACACTTATTATAATTTAAACTATACCGTCAATTAAAAACTTTTTTTGCAGGTTCTAATTAACTGCTTTTCTGAAATCATGATTTTTACTTTGACTGAAAAAGCAGTTTAATTAAAATTTAGTTATTTTATCAGATTTTCTCCGCTACAGTAAACAGAGTGGTAATGAATTTTTCATTATATTCAATGTATATTGTTTTCTAATTTATGCTCTAAGCGATACTAATCGAAAAACTTTTTCATACAACAGTTTTTTTTTAAAATAATCTAACTTAAAATAATTAATTAAAAATTTATAAGATTGTTACTTAATCTATAGTTAATAACAATTTTAAAGCTTTTAAACAATCATAATTTTTTTAGAAGAGCCGTTCTTTTAAAATTAAAAAGGATCAACTAATATTTATTTATTTATTTTTTATTACAAGAAAACAAAACAGTGATTGAATTCAAAATGTGTATATATATATAAGGATTAAAACAGGTCTTAGGTCGGGAAGGAGGGTACAAAATTTATTTATTAATTATTAGACTGAGAGTTATGAGAAATAGCATATTATTCGCAAAAAAAGTATTATTTCATATGACGACGAAGCCTCGAAAAACAGCCTTAAAAATAACACAACATTACTAAGTAAAAAATGTCAGTTTTGTCAGTTTTTTAAATTCATATATATAACTAAGAATACATTTTATTAGTAATTCGTGAACATAATTCTAACCTTGACAACTAAATTTTAAAATATGAAGAAATAAGTAAAACATTTTCAATAAATACTACAATCTTTCTTTTAATATAGTTTAAAGTATTGATACAGTTATTGCACAATTTTCAGAAATTCTTGAATCAATTTTAAAACTATTCCTTAAATTTGGTACAGTGAGGAAAAATTAATGAATACAGTGACGTGACATTTATGTCCAATAAAGCCGTTTTAAATTATCAGTTAAGTTTCAAATCTATTGTAATGTGTACTTTTTATGTTGCTTAATCTTTTTCTACGAATTTCAATTTTATTTTTATTAGCTTTGAACAAAATAAAAGTCCGACCATTAAATAGGGAAACATAAGAGAATTTGTTTATCCCGTTAAAACCACAAAGTGTTATGTTTATATCTTAATGAGACCTCAGAGATTTTACGAACGTAGATTAATGTGCCTTGTGTCACTCTCATAAAAAGAAATGTCGTTTTTTAGGATGAACATTATGAACCATAAAATCCCTATCTACTAAAGTTGAAGAAAATATTGCTTTTACATCGTAGAACAAAAAACCTAAAACCCCTAACTCTATTTCATCTATTATATCTAAAGTAATGTAGTTTTCAATCTCATCTCTTGGGTACGTTTTAACTCATAAAATGAAACTTCTTAAATCAATATATAGTTCCTTTTTAAAATGAAAGCAAAAAACACTTTCTAGATTAGAAAAGCAACGCAACTGATGCTTAAAGCTTAAATTTTGCTAATGAATAATGAAGAAAAATGCTAAATTAATAGAATTTTTTGATAAAAAAATATTTGATTTAAAAAGAAAAATTCAATTATTAATTCATATAAACTTCTAATTTACTTTCAGGAATTAAAAAAAATTATTGCATTTTAAATGCGCAATTAATTGCTATTTGTCATAGTTTAGAAATTTTTAAAAATTTATCCCTCATTATTTAAGAGATTAAAACTTTATATGGAATACAATTCAAGACTATATTATCGAGAAAAACAATAAAAAATTTTGCATTGAAAAGAATTCATCATTTAATATTTAAGAAAGACCTTTAAAATGTACTTAAAAGCTTTTTCTTGAAGAGGAAATACTTTTCTTGATAAAAACTGTCTTTTATAAGAGCTATAAAAATATAAAAGAGTATTTTTTAAGAGTTATATTGGCAGTAAAGCGCAAAAAAATATAATAATAAAGAGCAAATGCAATATTAATTTGCAAATGAATACTTATTCATTGCTTTTTTAAAAAATAGTAATAATGCGACAAAAACTAAAGGTAAGGAAGGTAATAATGTAAAGGTAATAATGCGATAAAAAATGTAATACAGACAGCTTAGGATGTCTATTGCAGAGTCTAGCTTTTCAACGTCAGGTATAACTAGCTGTATAGAACTAATGGATATATTAAATCTGTTCGATATTTTAAAAGAGTGCCATCTGGCGGTTTAAAAATTATTACATAATTACTTTGAAAGACACTATAACATTGAAATTTCCCATTATACAACATTTATGTTTCGAATATAATTTGAAAATTCTCACCATACATTATTAACATTTAAAGTTCGAATTTAACTATTACATATTCTCATTCTATACTATCTGCAAGTGAACTATGCGTTTGAGGGTTTCTATTTCTTATTCTCATGCTACTATACTATCTGCTATCTCATTCCACTATATTATCTACTATACTATCTGCTATCTCATTCGACTCTATTATCTACTATACTAAACATTATATTATCTGCAATTGAACTATGGACCTGGACACTCTATTGCAGATTCTCATTCTATGCTATCTGCAATTGAACTATGGATTTGGACT
Organism: Parasteatoda tepidariorum; assembly: GCF_043381705.1. Lineage (NCBI taxonomy): Eukaryota > Metazoa > Arthropoda > Arachnida > Araneae > Theridiidae > Parasteatoda > Parasteatoda tepidariorum. The sequence continues at coordinate 10,278,209 of NC_092204.1, forward strand.
CTCTACTACATATTCTCATTCTATACGATCTCCGAATGAACTATTATGTTTCAGGGTGCCTTTTACATATTCTCATTCTATAAAATCTTAAATTGAACTATACACTTAAACTCTCAATTACAAATTCTCATTCTATACTATCTCCAAGTAAACTATGTGTTCGGGGCTCTCTATTACATATTCTCATTTTATAGCATCTGCAAGAGAACTATGAATTTGGACTCTCTATTACATATTCTCATTCTATACGATCTGCGAATGAGCTATATGTTTCAGGGTCTCTATTACATATTCTCATTCGATACAATCTTAAATTGAACTATACATTTAAACTCTCAATTACAGATTCTCATTCTATACTATCTCCAAGTAAACTATGTGTTTGGGGCTCTCTTATAACACATTCTCATTTTATACCATCTGCAAGAGAACTATGAATTTGGACTCTCTATTACATATTCTCAGTCTATACGATCTGCGAATGAACTATATGTTTCGGGGTCTCTATTACATATTCACATTCGATACAATCTTAAATTGAACTATACATTTAAACTCTCAATTACAGATTCTCATTCTATACTATCTCCAAGTAAACTATGTGTTTGGGGCTCTCTTATAACACATTCTCATTTTATACCATCTGCAAGTGAACTATGAATTTGGACTCTATTACATATTCTCATTCCACAATGGCTGAGGGTTCGAATCCCGCTCTGGGCATGTATGTTTGTCTATATGTGTTGTGTGAATGTGGCCCACCCTCTGAACGGGTATGTGTGGCAGTGTGGCGTGGGTAATGTTGCTCGTCTCCGTGACTTAGGTTCACAGGTGCCCACTGGGTAACGTTGAATGAGCAATACTTCCGGCATCTTCCGAGGTGAAGAACGTAAGAGTGGTGAAGAACGTAAGAGTGGTGAAGAACGTAAGAGTGGTGAAGAACGTAAGAGGTGAACGAGGTGAAGAACGTAAGTACCTGCCATTAGAAAAGAAATTTTTCCATACTATCTGCAATTGAACTACGCAATTAAGACTTTTATTCTATTCTATCCAGTACAAAAACTAAAGCTTGTAATTTTGAACCCAATCCAGAAGACAACGGAACTCCTGGATCGAACAATGGGAGAAATTTGCCCTCGTGTAGGACTTTTTGATGGAGCTAACCCGCATTTGCTTTACATGGCGAGGAAGACCACGAGAATCTCCCACGGTTAGCCTGACGACAAGGAGACTCTAACCCATGAACCGTCTACCACTGAGAATATTTCACGTCAGCACTGTGATCGGTGCAAGCCGGATGCGGAATTCGTATCGACTGGGATTCGAACCCGGTTCACCTCATTGGAAGGCGAACGCTCTGTTGAACATTAATAGTCGTAAACCCATAAAATTAGGTCGGCTGTTCAACGACGGTTATAAAATAAAAAGCTAAAGCTGAATTTCATTCTTCTAATCAACGTTGCGCAAAAATTAAATACTTGTCTTCTCTTCTTGAAATAAAGAATTACAAATCAAACTAATTTTGAAAAATTATGGTATGTTTGTTTGAATTTGAGAAATGAAATATATTTGTTTCGCATAGATTTAATATTTTAACTGGAAAAAAATGAAGAAACATAAAATTTATTTCTGAAAAGAATAAACTTATTAACGTTCAAGAAAATTAAATCTTTAAAAACCATTCCTGCAAACATTTCTCTCCATTTCAGTTTACTTACATTTATTTTTAGCTCTGAATCTCAACACATGATCGATAATTTCTTCTTTATTTTAAGCGAAATATAGACTTTTGACAAAAAGGAGAGGAAGCTTCCTTTGTTTTGTCCACGAATTCTTACATTTATTCTCAAAGGGAGTGTCGAATAAGAAGATTCTGTTGAGACTTCTTACCGTAAAATCGTCTTCAGGTTTTGTGTTATATGTCTCGGAGAAACTGTGGAATATAAATGAAGTATGGATTACGAAAAGAAAGAGCAGGTGATGTTGGCTCACGCTTCGTTACGTATAAGTCGTTCTTATTATTCAAATGAGAAGTATTGAGTTGATTTACTTATTTTTTACATTTGCTATAAGATTCATTTTGAGTAAATTGTGTAATTTGAATATTTTGGTTACAGAGTGTTTGATAAGTTCTACAGAATTCTAAAAAACATGTAATACAGCTGAAGTAAAAATTCCGAAATAAGATTTAATGCTGGGAGTCGCTTCGCCCAGATTCAATGGATTATTTATTTATAAGTGCGCAAAAAAATGAATTCCCTGATGTGTACTAACACTGAATCTCAATTGTTCGAGAGCCTCAATTTAAGTATTCTATTTAATTAGTGCAGACAGTATTTTAAGTTATGAAATCAAACAGTGCGGCCATATTTTGTCATTTAAAAATTTTACTAATTCACGTTTCTTTTCAACATTTTTCAGTCGTACAGCTTTACATTCACTTTTGATGCTCTCTTAGTAACTCGAAAATCAGCTCAACGTAGTCTGCGATGCAAACCTTTTACTTTACGTTAAGACCCTGAATAGTGGTGCTGCGATTGTTACTTTTTTGGGCAACTCTTATATTTATGTTTCATGTAACTCTTATATTCTTACAGTTTTCAGGTATTTAAAAGAATTTGCACATTTAAAACCTTATATCAGTTGCAGGAAAACAATATGAATTAACGCGTCAATATTCTCAAAACGTCCTAGAGCTTGAGTCTGTGGTACAAAATTATATGCTTCTACGCTTTTAAAAATATTTTTTTTAAATTTCTTTTACGGAATTTGCAAATTTAAAATCATTTATCAATTGCAGAACAGCAGCATTAAATAATGTCTCAATATTCTCAAAACATCCTGCTGCTTAAGACCGGTGGACAAAATTGCGTGCTTCTACACTTTTAAATTTTATTTTTAAATTCCTTTACAGAATTTGCACTTTTAAAACTTTTTATCAATTGTAGATTAGTAGTGTGTTAACATTCTTAAAATACCTTATAGTTAGAGTCCGTTGTACGAAATTATATGCTTCTACATTTCAAAAAAGATTTTTTTTTTAAATTTCTTTTACTGAATTTGCACATTTAAAACCTTTTAACAATTGCAGGACATCAACATGAAAAAATGTATTGATATTCTCAAAACATCCTGTAGCTTAAGACCTGTGTACAAAATTATATGCTTCTACGCATTTAAAATGTTTTTCTTTTAATTCTTTCGCAGAATTTGCACTTTTACAACCTTTTGTCAATTGCAGGATAACAACATGAAACAAAGTGTCGACATTCTTAAAATAACTTCGAACTAGATTCCGTTGTACAAAATTATATGCGTGTACGCCTTTAAAATTATTTTATTTGAAAAAAAAATTAGCTTCAAAAAATTTCTCGACATAGTGTGTCAATAGTATAAAAATGTCCAATAACTTGAGGTCGTTCCACAAAATAATATGCTTCAATGTTTTTAAAGATTTTCTCTTAAAATTTTAAGAAAAATAATCCTTGACAAAATTTGAGTTTTTAAAAATTTCTGTTAAGTATAGGACGCCAATATATTCAATATTTTACAAAATTACTACATTGCGTTGTACAGAATTTTAGGTTACTCTGGTTGCTTTTTCCATTCAAGAGATAACCCTTATTTACTTTTATGTCTTTTAACATTTCTACTTTATTTTATTCTCTTCTTAAGAGCTCAGTTTCGCCCATCCAACAATTGAAGTTTTCGTGCATAAACTTCCAAGCGTAATCGAAAAGTCAGAAACATTTAGTGCACTGAACTGTGTGCAATAGTTTCGTTTGAATAGAATGTCTAAGCTCTTTATCCGAAATAGAGTAATCTACTTTTATTTGAATTTAAAATTCATTTGTTCAAATTAAAACTGTATTTTACAAGTCATTCTTATAACTCAATGATGATAGAAATTGCATCGTGATTTTCGTTAAAATTTAAAATTAAAGGTGTTTTAATTTTTATGCCTATATTGGTGCTTATCTTTACTACATGAGATTTAGGTGAATAATAAATATTAAAATATAAATCGTATAGGGTGCATCAAATTAAAATAGCAAATTAAGAAAGCTTTTTATCAATTTCATTACAAGATGCTAACGAATGCATGACTAAGAAAACTTAACCTACTGAGATGATACTGTTTTTTGGTGCGTTATAACTAAAGATTAAAGATAATGAATGCATAAAAGCTTTCGTATGATTTTTTATTTAATAGTTCATTATTCCAAAAAAAATGCCGACAAATAAGAAACCTATAAATGGAATATAATGTTTTTTTCCCTCAAGTATTTGGCTTGCAGAGTTGCCATTTTATTCCTAAATAGAATTATTCATATAATGCAATATTTCTCGATTCTGAGGAATTTTAAAAAATGAAATCCCCTTTCATAATTTTAACGTTAAATTTTTCTATTCAGCCTAAAAGTTAAAATTTAGTTAGGTACACTAATGGACTATTGCTCTTTTGGCGTGTTTTTCAACGTGAATGAAGGGGTTGTTACTTGGCTCACCCATTCTCACTGCAATTGGCGATAAATATGTCTCTAGAAATTCTCCATGCGTGTTAAAACACGCTAAGTTTACCAACATAGCCTTAAGTTCTGCACACCATTGATACACTTCCACTAAACACCTCCCAGAAGAGAGAAGACTTCCTCACGGATCAATTTAGTACTCCGACGTAACGAACATAAACTACCCAGTGGGTAAACAATGAGAGAGATATCGCAACATTCGGTTTACTAAACTACGCAGTGTGGAAAAAATAGGAAATATGTCACTACATCCGGGCTACTAAAGGATCGGACTTTCGTTTATGTTAATCCGTGAGGAAGCTTTCTATCTTTAAGGAGGTGTAGCTCCACCTCGATGCATATTGGAAAAGAAATAGTTTTTTCTTCTCTCATGTGAATCCAAAACAACGTAAGAAGTCTGGTAGTTCCAAATTCCTTTCTTTTGTACTCTTCTTTGAATGTAGATAACTTTCAACAGAGGCTACTGTTTCATTCTTTTATATCTCTTTTTTTAGCATATTAAAAACGATGGAGTAAATGAGATTGAAAAAGAAATTTTTCTAAAATAGACAGCAAGGTGGAGGCTTACTAAAGATGAGGGAAGGCAAGAGTTATGGCAGTAACCTCCATCATCTTTGATGGTTTTCCATTGATGGACCGACATAATCTTTGATGTTAATCATTATAAGTAACCATCCCCCCAATGTAGGAATTCGGACAGATTTAAGATGGAGTAACATAAGAATAGCAACTTGTTTTGATGACTTGTTAATGTTGAACCATCATCGTTTCTTGGAAATCAAATGTTGGAACAATCATGAACCACCATCATCCCAATGTCTGGCTTCTCTCCCAAAACACAATAATGTCGCTGATTACCACGGACAGTTAGAAACTCCTTTTTGGGGGAGAATTGCTGAGCCAAGTTAAATTTTCAAGCAGGATAATGCTTCCGTTCACATTAGAAATCATCAAAGGAAGGATTTTTGGAATGGCATGCCCTTCCGTTCGACCTCATTCCCCAAAATCGAGTAAGTACCCTATGAAGGCTGGCGTGATTGAGATCTGGATTAATACTATACTTAAGAGATTGCTAAATAATATTCGTAACTATAAGTCATGTACAGACATGACACGTATATTGGTTATTGTTGCACCATACTTCACAAACACTCAACCAACCTTGAAAAGTAATATTATTAAGATGTATTACGTTTTAAATATGTTTTAGAAACAAACATATTTAAATCTCGATATAATCATATGGAAATGCTGGGAAACGTCAAATTTATGAAGAGTTAATATTTAACTTTTAGAATATATTATTGGAGTATATCGCATGGGCCGGGAAAGCCTGATAGACTTGCGTTCGTGAGAACGCGAGTTCAAATCTAGCAGGCCGAAGACTCCCCGTACAGTAAATGGTGATTGGTGCACGTTAAATCCGTTGGGTCACAAAGTTACCCATATTCCTATAACAAATCAATACATCTAGGGGTACTGAATTGGAGATGCATCGTTCTCTGGTTCAGGTCTAAATTACGATCTGTGGATGAATGAATGAATGTATGAACGGGTTCGTCCTACAAACGGGTGTGACGCATTGGCGTAGAAGAAGTCGAATTCTTGCACATAGATGTCGCCACTATAAAACAAGAACAATCGCACCCCCAGTGCCTTAATGGCCAACAACAACAACAGCAGCATTATATTTGAATATTATAATTTTTAGAATATATTGTGCAAATATTAATTTTAAAGTATTTGATAACAGTATTTGAGAAGTAATTTAATGTTTTTTTTTTCCTTATTTTTATGCCTGAAAAAAATTCTAAATATGTAATTTGAATCTGAATCATTGTGGTATAATGTTTTATTTCTAACCCTGCTGTATTTTGAATAATCATAAAAATTATTTTCAAGCTTTAAGCCATTTAGAGAATTTTTTCAAGCATCACTAACAAATGTTTATAGCACAAGCAAAGCTTTCTAAAGAAAAGCAGAGAATTCATTCAATATAAAGAAGTAAAAATACGTATTTCTGAAAGAAAGAAATTATTTTTTTCCTTCTTTTAAACCCATCGTAATAACGAAGCTAAACAAAGAATTCCGTTCTCTATTAATTCCATTCTATTTTTCTTTTACAATGCTTTGTTTGTCTTTCTGCGTTATCAGAATATTTTTTTTAAACTTAGGAGTTAAGAAAAAAAACTTTAATTAGCTTTAGAAATGCTAGCAGTTAATTTTAAAATCACATATTATTTTTTAAAACCTTTTACAAAGTTTAAATAATATGCAAATCTCTCCTAAATTGATAAAAGCTATTTACTTATGTAAATAATATGGACAAATAGAAGGTCAGGAAAACATCCGGAAGTATAATTTTCTCCTTTGAAATTTAAATCGAAAACACGTTTTTTTTCTTCAAACAGTTTCAAGAAAAGAAAATTTTTCTTTACATTCACTAACATTACTAAACTCTAATAACATTAATAAACACTCAATTTTAATTTATTCTTGTTTGTTATTTACAGAGTTATTTACTTCCTACGATTTCTTCAAATTCCATATGGCTGAATTATATGCTATTACAGCGTTACCTAGTGAAAACTGTGTAGTTAACATTCTATCCAGAAAACGGTAAGATATATGGGGGGGAAATGAGTTTCTAAAATGCAGAACATTTCCTACCAAGCGACGCGTCGAATCTTAAACGGAAAAATGCAAATAATGATAGCAAGATACTTTAGTAACCTGTCGAAACGATCTTCAATGGAGAAAAGCAAATAATGATCACAAGATACTTTAGTAATTTGTCGAAACGATCTTCAATGGAAAAAACCAAATAATGATCACAAAATACTTTAATAATCTGTTGAAACAATCTTCAATGGAGAAAAGCAAATAATGATCACAAGATACTTTAGTAATCCGTCGAAAATGTCTTAAATGGAAAAAAAAGCAAATAATGATCACAAGATAATTTAGCAACCTGTCAAAAAAATCCTAAAAAGAAAAAAAATCGAATAATGATCAAAAGAAACTTAAGTGAGGTTCCGACATGATCTTGAAAAGTAAAAAAAAAAAGCAATTAGTTATAACAAGATGCTTTGCTCACGTGCTGAAATAATCTCAAAAAGAAAAGNTTTGAGAAGTATTTTAATGTTTTTTTAATTATTTCCATACTTGAACGAAATTTTAAATGTGTAATTTGAATCTGAATCATTGTGGTATAATGTTTTAATTCGAATCCTGTCGTAGTTTGAATAATCATAAAAAATATTTTCAAGTTCTAAGCCATTTAGAAAATTTTTTCGAGCATCACTAACAAATGTTTATAGCACAAGCAAAGCTTTCTAAAGAAAAGCAGAGAATTCCCTCAATATAAAGAAGTAAAAATACGTATTTCTGAAAGAAAGAAATTATTTTTTTCCTTCTTTTAAATCCATCGTAATAACGAAGCTAAACAAAGAACTCCGTTTTCTATTAATTCTATTCTATTTTTCTTTTACATGGCTTTGTTTGTCTTTCTTCGTTATCAGAATATTTTTTTAAACTTAGGAGTTAAGAAAAAAAACTTGAATTAGCTTTAGAAATGTTAGCAGTTACTTTAAAATCACATATTATTCTTTAAAACTTTTTACAAAGTTTAAATAATATGCAAATGTCTCCTAAATTGACAGAAGTTATTTACTTATGTAAATAATATGGACAAATAGAAGGTCAGGAAAACATCCAGAAGTATAATTTTCTCCTTTGAAATTTAAATCGAAAACACTTTTCTTCAAACAGTATCAAGAAAATAACAATTTTCTTTACATACAATAACATTACTAAACTCTAATAACATTAATAAAAACTCAATTTTGATTTACTCTTGTTTGTTATTTATAGAGTCATTTACTTCCTACGATTTCTTCAAATTCCATATGGCTGAATTATACACCTAAGAGCCATTACATTATGACCACCCTCCATCTATAACAATGGGCTCGTCCAGGGTTTCATGGTTTCTCGCCCAGGAACAATGTTTTCATGGGACACATTAGGACCCATAATCCTCATAGAACCATCCCTGACTTTTGTAAGCTACTTGAACATAGTTGCAGACCAGGTTCACCCATTCATGGTAACAGTTTTTCCTGCGGGGGATGGTGTTTACCAACATGATAATGCACCATATCATAAGGGTCGAATCGTCGAGGAACATTCCAGTGACTTTCAAGTCATGTCTTGGTCCCCAAATTCACCAGACCTTAATCCAATAGAGCATTTGTGGTCCTACTCAGAAAACCAAATTCGTACTGCCACGCTACCCGCTCGCAATGTGAGGGAATTGCAGGACCAGTTGGTAAGCGCTTAGTACTAGATACCTCACACTACCTATTAGCACCTTGTGGAATCAAAGCCACGGCGGGTGCTAGCGATTTTGAGGGCTAAAGGTGGTCCTACATGTTATTAGCAGGGTGGTCATAATGTAATGGCTCTTCGGTGTATGCTATTACAGCCTTACCTAGTGAAAACTGTGTAGTTAACATTCTATCCAGAAAATGGTAAGATATGTGGGGGGGGATGAGTTTCTAAAATGCAGAACATTTTCGATTTAGTACGAATAAGCAATTTGGGAACCTTAATGCTGAGAAAAGAACGTCGCTTTAAATGTGCTATTGTTTGTTCGGAATTTCCTACCAAGCGACGCGTCGAATCTTAAATGGAAAAATGCAAATAATGATCGCAAGACACTTTAGTAACCTGTCGAAACGATATTCAAAGGAAAGAAGCAAATAATGATCACAAGATACTTTAGTAATCTGTCGAAACGATATTCAAAGGAAAGAAGCAAATAATGATCACAAGATACTTTAGTAATCTATCGAAACGACCTTCAATGGAAAAAATCAAATAATGATCACAAGATACTTTAGTAATTTGTCGAAACGATCTTAAATGGAAAAAAGCAAATAATGATCACAACACACTTTAGTAATCCGGCGAAACTGTCTTAAATGGAAAGAAAAGCAAATAATGATCACAGGATAATTTAACAACCTGTCGAAGCTATCTTAAAAAGAAAATAATCGAATAATGATAAAAAAAAAAACTTAAGTGACCTTCAGACATGATCTTGAAAAGTAAAAAAAAGCAATTAGTTATAACAAGATGCTTTGCTCACGTGCTGAAATGATCTTAAAAAGAAAAGAAACGTTAAGTAGTTATCACAAGATAAATTTCGAAAAAAAAGATACTAATTCACATTAAGGGGTCCAAACTTTAAACAGCTCTTCTGACCAATCTAAGGGACCATTTTCCCGGTTTGCGTCTAACTCCTATAATTTTGAGGATCAGGAATTATAACCTGTCGATAAAAAGTCATGTGTTATCACAGAAAGTGTGTTTCTGTATATGTTGTTGTTTCCAATCCGAGCTGGGATAACGGAGCTATACCAGATCCATGAGGTCGTGAGTCTTCAAAAAATCGAGGAAAAGGAGAGGTCTCTCAAGAACTTCTTCCTAGGTGAAATCCAGGCAATCAAGTAGATGGTGAGGACTAGCCTCGCTGGAGTTGCACTTTTTACAAGATGGAAAAAGTTTAATTTGTCCACTGAAAGTGAGGCTCTTAGTATGCCCACTGACAAATCTACAGGGAGCGGTTTGGTCGGCACGTGTACCCTGAAAGTCAAGGGCTCCTCCAGGCCGCTTGCGGGGATACCAATTGTGATTCGGTGGAACAAGCCAAGCTTTATTAACTTTGGATTTGCGGATAGAAAATAATTCAGAATAAGTGAGGGCCGTGTTTGGAGAGGCTGGGAGGGAAGTACCTTCTTTTCCCAAGTTTTTGTATGTGATTTCATAACTTAAAATATCATTTGCACTAACTAATTACCATATTTGAGATCATCCCCTCTAACTATTAAGATTTAGTCCTAGTACGCATAAATTCGATCACTAGATCAAGAGTTATTCAGGATGGTCAGCTTATAACTTTTCTTTGCGTCCTATACATCACCATTTCCCCCTATCTAAATCTAAGATCCGATAAAAATTGTTCAAATTGAGAAAAACTACAAAAATAAAATTCGTACTGCCACAGGGATTGAACCCAGCACCACCTGAACGGGCACTACAAATACACCTTCATTAAGCATACACCATTGCATTTATTGTCTTTCGCCAACGGTACAACGCGGCTAATAAAATCTTCTAACTTCTGTTGTTTATGTACACTGTTGTAAGAAATTAAGAGAATTTTCAGACTTGGTCGATTATCTCTAAAACTATTGGGCTGATTTTCATTAAAATCGGTCCAGTAGTTCTAGAGATAATCGACCAAGTCTGAAAATTTTCTTGATTTCTTACAATAGTGTAGTATAAACAGCTTTATTATTATTTATTTATATATTTTTTAGATCAACTGAAGAACTGTTAATTTTAACTTAAAATAAATTAATTGTTTGAATTCAGAATATACACTTTTATGTAACATTTGGTGCTATTTAATTACAGAATAACAAAGTGAATAACAAAATACAATAAAAAAATATGTACAGCAGCAATTAAAAAGCGCATTTCAATTTCCTTCGCTTCTAATTAATGTTATTTTCACCCCAGAAACTCAGATTTCTGAAGAAGATGAACACGTGAATGTAATATTTAACCATTAGCAGTATTTAATTAATCTAAATTGCATCTTTCCCGATTTTCTTTCAGCTTAATTTCCAGCAATTATGTATTTTTCTTTAGTTCGTAAAGTTTTTTTTTTCGAAACTGAGAATAATTAACTACCGCAATAAAGATTCCACGTCATTCCTTCGTGTAATTTCCTAAGCACCTGTGAAAAATTAATTGAAACTCAACGAAATCCACTTCTTAAAAATCGTTGAAATATCTAATTATTCTTTACAGAAAATATCTTAGAAGAATAATTCTTTTCTATTAAAAATGTAATCATTCTATTGATATACAGATGCGTAATATTAATTTATTATTAATTAGAAACATTAGTTTAAATAATTCAACTCAATATTTTATTTAAAAAAAACTTTTATTTACAGAACAAAATTTTAATAATAATAATATAAACAAAATACATTATAAAAATTTTTATTTTTAGCCATCTGCGCTAGCATCCTTTTAAAAACGCCTTCCTTTTTTTATTAAAAAAGTAAATGCATAAGTGTTTCATTTCAGACTTTAAGAGCTCCAGTGGCCAATGATTAAAAGCACTTACAAGGGAAACTAGGGAAGTGTGACTCGCCAATTTTGAAATAAACTAGTGGGATGTATGCCTTATGAGGAATAATTTTAAGGGGCAACATTNCTTGGTCTACCTAAAAAATGATTAAAGCACTGAGCTGTCATTTTGACGTATCAGGATTCAATATCCAGGGGCGGCTTGAAGTCCATCTAGCTCAAGTCAGCTTATGTTCAATACCACATTGCCACAATCATGACGTGGGTCACGAAATTGTAGAGCCTTAACCTCCTTATACCCTTTGGTTTCTAATGGGCCATAAAAGGGAGTAATTTTATAAGCACAAACTTATGAAGCCTAAACCTTCATAACCTCTTTAATCTACAATCGGCTTACGTTGGAGTGTTTTTATGCGCAATGGTTTCTAATGGGCCATAAAAGGGAGTAATTTTATAAGCACAAACTTATGAAGCCTAAACCTTCATAACCTCTTTAATCTACAATCGGCTTACGTTGGAGTGTTTTTATGCGCAATGNTGCATTGAAGTAATAAAATACCGATTTTTCTATATATTGAATTATTTTTTATCTCTCACAGGACCTTCTATGGGCCGAAACGAATGTTGCCCCCTAAAATTATTCCTCATAAGGCATACATCCCACTAGTTTATTTTAAAATTGGCGAGTCACACTTCCCTAGTTTCCCTTGTTAGCTGTCATTTTGACGTATCAGGATTCAATATCCAGGGGCGGCTTGAAGTCAATCTAGCTCTAACTCGATAAGTACCAGCTTGCCAGGAAAGTAAAGTCAGCTTATGTTCAATACCACATTGCCACAATCATGACGTGGGTAACGAAATTGTAGAGCCTTAACCTCCTTATGCCCTTTGGTTTCTAATGGGCCATGAAAGGGAGTAATTTTATAAGCACAAACTTATGAAGCCTAAACCTTCATAACCTCTTTAATCTACAATCGGCTTACGTTGGAGTGTTTTTATGCGCAATGCTGACCACATTAGCGCAATTCATGCTGCAAAATTGTGGAACCCTTACATCATTGCTTCGCCCCCTGGTCCAAAACGGGTTGTTGTGAGATTTTGAAATATAATTCTGTATACCATAGTATAAGATAGTTTTTATACCATTTATTACTAATGCAAACATTTATGTTTAGAACTAAAGCACCAAGTTTTAAAGCTAAAATGGAAGGTAACACGCAGTAAGAAATATACACTTGGTAGAAACAAACTTATACCACCATTTTTTATCACAAAGATGTTTTTTATATACAAAGATTTCTATAATTATGTATAAAGATTTATACATAAATATCTATTTTATATAAAGATCTCTTTTTGTGAAAGACTTACATACTTTCTACAAAAATGTTAAACAAATATTGATCAAAATTATTACAAGTATGATTATGCATGGTTAATGGTATAACGAAACAATAACAAACGAAAGATATAAATTATAATAAAAACATTGTATAAAATACATAAATAAGGTTCAGATAAATAGAATCGTTTTTGAAAATACTGAGCCATAATTTCTTTAACCTTTGATCCATTACTGCGCATAAATCGTATTAAACAAGTCTAATTACAAAAGTAACTCTATTTTCTAGAAATTTACCTTTTTCAAATATATTAAAAAAATTAACATAAACAATTATGAGTTAAATACATTTAGTTTCATTAAGCATAAATATCATGATATTTAATTTAGTATTTACATTTGAAGCTAAGTATAAATAAATAAATAAATAAAAGGTTTAACTATCGGTCTAAGGCTAAAACGCCGATTGTGTTACAGCTACTCAAATACTATATCATAAATTCAATATCGGTTCGATTTTATGAATGCCTATCAAAGTTCGATAACAGTAATGCTTTATTAGTCCGACATAAAAAATCCCTTCAATGAACCGAGTCTGACATAACCAATAACATACTCTACCGATATTAGATGATTCGTTAACCAACAGTTGCTAGAGCCGCGATGGCTCAGGGGATAGAGCGTTCGCCTACCAATGAGGTGAACCGGGGTTCGTTCCCATCGATGGCTGGTCGTTACGAATTCCGCATCCGGCTTGCACCGATCACAGTGTTGGCGTGAAATATCCTCAGTGGTAGACGGATCATGGGTTAGAGGCTAACCGTGGGAGGTTCCCGTGGTTTTCCTCTCCATGCAACGCAAATGTGGTTAGTTCCATCAAAAAAAGTCCTCCACGAAGGCAAATTTCTCCCAATACTTGATCCAGGAGTTCCATTGCCTTCTGGATTGGGTTCAAAATTATAAGGCTACAGAGTTGAACATTAGTAGTCGTAAACCCAAAAATTGGGTCGGCTGTTCAACGACGGTTATAAAATATAAAACCAACAGTTGCTAACACAGCCTACAACGGTCCTTAAAGTGGCCGCCCTACTATGTTTGCTGGTATGTTAAGAACCCTTTTAGAACGATGAGAAAAGCCTCTCGCGAACAGCTCGACGACATGCTGTCGAACCGCAGAAATTAAAACAAGCTATCAAAATAAATTTTTGACGAGTGTTTAATTCTAAAACTTGGTCTACCTAATACCAAAAAAACTTGATTTCTTTTTCATTTCGATATTTTTTTCCTCTTTCTTTCTTGAAACAATTTAGAAAACTGGATCTCGAATAACAATTGTATTTTTTTTTTCTTTTTGAGTAAAAGCTTTCCTCTAATAATTCAGATTATAATGAGAGAAGAATCCGATAAAGTTAAAACTTCAATAATTTCTTCTTTCTGCACTAATTGGCAACTTTTTGAGTTCCTTGTCAACAAGATTCGATTGCATCGATTTTTTATGTCTATTCCAGAACAAATGATGAAAGAAAAGTAACAGAATGTTAGAGAGAATAACTCTTAAAGCTCTTAACCCGATTTATTTAATAAGTTCAGAACACATGAAACAATTATTAAATTTTTTAATAGGAAAAAATAAAAATTAATGACACAAATTTAAATAAAAAACAAATTACTAACTTTATAAAATAAGAAATTTAAAAACAATGAATAAAAACAATGCAAAAAAAGAGGTTTTAAATCTTTACATTTCGTCACGTAAAATTATCTTCTTTAAAATGATGCCAAAAAAATTGTATACCTTATAACTCAAAATTTTTTCGACCATTCTTAAATAAAATATTAAAAAATAATAAATACTAACTAAAAGTCATTTTTACATAGAATTATTTTCGGATAAACGAATTTTATAATTGTGTGCAAATTTTTTTTTATTCACTTGAAAAGCGAAATAGCGAAATACACAAAAAGTAAATTTAACATTAAGGGGTACAAACTTTGGAGCGGTCCCCTGTTCAAACTATTGGGACCCTGTTTCCCTGATTACGGCTACTCCTTACATTTTGGAAATCAGAAACCGAATCCGTCGGAAAAAAAGCCATGTTTATTCAAATAGAGAACATTTTTGTGCCAGGTCAATTATTTATTTATTTCATTTGTTAAATTTATTTTAATATACTTAATTTATTTATTTATACTTTTCAGTGCAATCTGTCATTAACATTTATACGAAAAAATTATTTACTTTAGTACGGATTTCTTACTTTTCATCAGTGAACGAATACCTGCTGTTTCTTCAGACAATTATTGACTGTAAAATTTTCTTTAGGCATTTCTCTATAGGTTTTAATGGCAATTTTTTTTTCATTTTTCAGCGGTTTTTCGATCCAGTTTATACCTACTTTTTAAAAGATATAGTTTATAATTTATGTAAAAATTTAATGGAAAGAGAAAGCAAACATTTCAAGTTATTTAATAATAACAACTCTTAAATTTTTCAAAGAAATAAATGGTTAAATAAGAGGTCAAATCTTAACACTAGATTACCAAGTCATTTTGACTGCTTTTAATTTCAATTAGAAAAACAATGATATATATAATGACACAATTTCTTAGAATTTTGCACAACATATAATTTTTTTATTGTTAATATTTACTAATGACTTGTTCTATAACTGTAAATGATATAAAAAAATTTAAAAATTAATTTTACACAAATTTCCTTACACATTATTTATTCTTTTACAATCCAGTCATTTTGACTGCTTTTGGGCAATATAAGTATATATACTAAGTTTCAGTCTTTCTAGTGTTAATCCTTTACCTATAAAATGTGGCTCTGAAATCGACGACCACAGTTTGCTTACAAATATATAATTTTGCAAATATATTCTATGACGGCATTAAATACTTCATATCATTTTACTTTTAAATACTTAGCAACTACATCGCATTTAATTCATTAATTTCCTAGTAAAAAAGCTCATATAAGTATAAAGGCCACTAATAAGAGACTAATTATTAAACAAGGGAACAGGCTAATAAGAGACTAATTAACGGTAATTTTAAAACACGAGATTTATCAAAGTATCATCAAGAATTCTAATTTTAATATTCTGATATTTTTAATTATATTTTATTCTGAAGTATGCCTAGTAATTTCCAAGTAAAAAAGATCATATAAGTATAATGGCTACGCACACTAATAAGAGACAAATTATTAAACAAGGTAACAGACTAATAAGAGACTAATTAACGGGAATTTTAAAACACGAGATTTATCAAAGTATCATCCTGCATTCTAATTTCAATATTCTGATATTTTTAGTTATATTCTATACTAAAGTATGCATGCAAAAATCTCAAAAGATTTTTCACTCATATACTATTCTGGACAGAGTTGCATCTCCACCCAAATAGATGAAAGAACAGTTCTAAATTAGGATACCACAGTGTTCAAGAACTTGGAAATTATTTGCATCATTAGATGCAGGTAAATTCACGTTAGAAGGGCGTTGTGGTTGGTTGAGGTTCAAAAATAGCTTAATCTTGGTTTTCATCAAATCTGGAAATGGTTACGCCCGCGCAATTTATGAGGATCACTGATAACCATCTAAGAGTTACGATGACTGCATTGTGATTAGAATGGCGAGTAGACTTTTCTTTAAAATTATGGATCGCAATTAGGGGCGTCTTAGTAGCACTGCAGGGCCCCCAGGGCTCAAAAATATTCCAGACCCCTATAACATGCTATAATATTTTAAAAAGAATTAAAAAAACTTGACATGCATAAAGCAAATCATTTTTAAGATGTGATACGATAATTTTAACAAATTTAAACACATTTTGATTACCCCAAAAAACTCAAATAAATCATTTTTAAGATATGATGCAATACTTTTAACAAATTTAAACGTAATTTAATTACCCCCAAAACTCAAATAAATCATTTTTAAGATATGATGTAATACTTTTAACAAATTTAAACGTAATTTAATTACCCCAAAAACTCAAATAAAGCATTTTTAAACTATGCATAATTGTTTTAAAAAAATGGGATGCTAGCCAGTTGCAATCTTCAAATAATAAAATAATTTTCAAAACCATGAAACATAATTAAAATGATTAAATCAAATCGAAATAAAGGTATAACAAATAAAAAAAATTCAAAGGGTAGGAATTATTTTGTTAAAACTAAGCAGCTATTAAAACATCTTTCAATGCCCAAGTACCTAAAATTTTCATCGTAACATAGAAAAATAGATTTCGGTTGCCTTTTTTACATCTTCTTGGTGATAAACAATTCAAATTATTAGTATTTGCATGATAAGCAATCACTATTTGTAGGGAAAAAATGCACACTTTATACAATAGAATATATTTATTCTAAAGAATATTTATATTATTTTTTACAGGATACTTTTTTTAAATATAATTTTAAAAAAGTAAAATTCCCAAGGGACCCTTGAGTGCCTGCGGCCCCCGGACACTGCCCGGTTGTGCCCATGCATAAAGACGGTACAAATCGCAATTGTGAAGCTGAATACATTATGAATAAAATTTCAATCTATGATATATATACACTTTTAGCCCACTCCGTTTCACTTCTAGTTGGCACTGGACAGAAAGGCAGATAGACCGGACTGCAGCCGTTGTCATGGAGACTGGGTTACTCTTTAACTTAGTTGGGGGCATAAGGTAACAAAAAAGGAGAGGAACTAATATCTTGAACAAAATACAGAAAAGAACAAGATTTTTTTAGAGCATTTCTAATAATAATTGATTTGGTTATTAATTGTAAGCAGATTTCTTATTATGATTTTTAAAACACAGATATTCTTTTTATTCTTTTTTTAACTAAGCGAAACTAATTTTAAACGAAACAAAATTATATTTAAAAGATAATTTTTTTTAATAAATCTAAGTATAAAAAATACACAGATGCTCACAAATACTTTACTTTCGATATTTATTTTTGTTTGCAATTTTTTTTATAGATTTATGTATATTAATTTATCCCACATTGTTGTTTAGAGGGGGAAGGAAAAATCAACATAGGCATGCAATCATTGATCATAAAAAAGATCATACGCAAGTTTTATAATTTTTAATGTTCCTTTTTCTAAATAAAAAAAAATCACATTCTTTTTTTAAATAATTTTTATAAAAGTCATTCATTAATTTATTAAAACAGTAGTGAATTGGTAGTTAAAAAAAAGTCAATTTATTATAAAGGTAATTTTTTTTTGAAATATATTTGCTTCTATGAAACAAAAGAGCTTGCCTAAAAAACCTCTCTATAAGAAATCTTTCTGTAAAAACCTCTCTATAAGAGAAGATTGCCTTTTTCTTTTCTCGAAAGAAAATCCCAAATCTTTAGGAATCCAAAGAGAAAAAAAAGATAAGAAAAAAATTAGAAAAAAAAAAGAAAGGAAAAAAAAATTAAGCGATGCGAGCTGGTTGATCAGTGCAAAAACATAGCCAACGTGTCAGTTCTTTGCCCTCGGAAACTAATTTATAGCCAAACTAAAACACCTCCTGCCTCTTTGTACATTCGCTTTCCTGAGAAGGTATTTATAAGTTAAATATATTTAAACAATATAAAATTTCTAATACATGTTTCAAGATAAACTTTTCTTTTTATACAACATTTATTTATAATTGTACGCACATTAAACTGTAATTAATTCCGAAATACCAAAGAACTACTTTTCAAAAGCGTAGTATTACATTCCTACCTTTCCCTGTCGTGCCACCTTGAGGTGAAAGGAAGTATTAATTCTTATTCTTTTAAACATTATTTGAAAAATGAATAAATGGAGGTTAATAACGCGAAGGTTGATACGAGAAGACTTATAGAACGAAGACTAACAATACAATGGTTAATAACAAAAAGCTTAGAACACGAAGGCTCTAACACGAAATTTTATTACACAAAGGTTGTTGTAAAAGTTGATACAAAGACGATACGACATGGGAAAATTTTTGAATGGACTAAGATACTAGTATGCGTGTAAATTTAACTTCTATAGAGATTCATTCACTGTATAACTATATGCATAGCCCCCTCGCACCTTTTTTTTATTCCGAGAAAAATCTGAATAATTTTAATAATTAACCAACTATTTTTAAAAGCAATTATATATTTGCTTAGTTCGAATCAATTACAACAAATCATTGCACACCGTACTTTCAATTTTTAGTAAATTGTAATCTACAAAGCCTTTATTCTGCATATAAAATTATCTGTTCCACTAATATTTGTTTCGGCAAATATTTTGACTTTTAAAGTCACAGCTATTTGATTTAAAAAAATTATTTGCAATAAACCTTATATTTTTTTAAATATCATCTTTTGCTTTTTCTTTCGAAAATTCTGTACAGACACAAAAAGAAAACAGTTACAGTTAATCCAGAAAGTCTATTACGTTGTGAATTCTCATGCGAGCTTTATAAAATCCAGCAATTTACTTCCTTGGGTAAAGCATTTTTCTTTCTTTAATTTTACTACATAATAGTATGTGACAAAACCAACATCTTATTGTGTAAGACTGGGCCATTTGTTCGAGAAGATGGAAGTTGCTGTAATTTTTAAACTACTTTAAAATTGTTCTATAAAATTCTCTGTGGGAGCTATAAGCTGAGTTTTAGTGAAGTTAGCAAAAATAAATTGAAGTTCTGGTAGCTTATTTTCTAGAAGATAATAAGTTTCTAGTTATTCTTGAGTAGAATCGTACATGGTAACTTATAAAAAAAAGCCGGATTAGAATGTCGGGAAAATTTTAAAATTTTCCAGCAAATTTATAAGTAGCTTTTCTATTTTTTAATTGAAATCTCTAAATGATAAAGAGCATTCTACAAAAATACCATTTAGTAATGTAAAGCAAAATTTAATAACAAATGATGATAGACTAAAATGATGATCAGTACAACAAGAAGTGATGATAATAGGAAATAAAACTCGTGAAATAAAACATATTTTAATAGGTGTGGCCTATATAATGCCAATGCTATTTTTAATTAATCTTGTTTAATAGTACAAAATTAAACTTCTGGAAAACCCCTTATTAGTCAAAGCTTTCTTTCGAAATTAACAAAACCTACTAAAATTACTAGAAACTTTTCGAAATTTTCACGATATTCGAATCGGACTTTTATTAGAAGTCATCAAATACGATTCAAATCAAATTTATGAAGAAGAATTTTTTTTTAATGTTTTCCTTGCAGGGGCAGTATAAAAAGATTTCTTTAAATGTTCATACCTCGCGTAATTTTTAAAAGTTCTTTTTTCAAATTTTAAAATGATATTTTTATAATTAATTAAAAATTACTCTGAAATTTTTTTTAATTTCATTGAATATTACTGCCGTTAAATAAAGAAAACGTATGTCAAAAAATTAGTTTTTTTAAAAATATATATATCCATATCTCCATAAATATGTAAGCTAGGTTTACGAAATTTTTAACCGTTATTTTACATGATAAACAACGCAATTTACATGAGATACAAGCTTATCGCTGTATTTTTTGGCATAGGGTTTAAAAATATATTCTCGGTCCAAAAGCTTTAAACTGATAGGCATCACATGACTTAAACACTTGAAAAGTTTTAAAATAATTCTCTAAATATTTCTTGCCAAATATGAAAAAAATGAGCTAGCACAGAAGTTTTTTAATTATCTTGTCAAACCCCTAGAGCAAGAAAAAGAGATAAGAAAAGAATATTATTTTCTGAGCATAAATTTCAAATATTTTGTAAAATTTAACGATTCGTGGCATAAGTAAATGTTTTGAGATTGATTCTGATATTCTGGATATAGTATAATGATTTGAATGTAATGACTTAAGTAAATTCGTTTGATATTAAGAATATCCGTTCGAGGAAATTTCTTTGGGAATAGATTTCTTACACTTCTTTTCAAATTTTACTCATAACAATCCTTTACGAAATAAAAAAAAATGGAATTTAATTTGAATGGTGCGTTTTAATTTTAATTCTTTTTATTTTGACCTCTTCTTGCATTGCATTTGTCTTCTGGATCTTTGCAGATGTAGAAAAAAATTCTGGTAAAATTACCTTACTTCAAGGTTATGACATTTCAGTTAAAAAGAAAACCAAATAATTCTGGTTAATGAAACCAAAATAATACCGTTGCCAAAATAATATCGTTACCATAAAATCGGAAAAATTGCAAACTGAATGGTTTGTTGGAAATTCTGGCTTTCTCAATTAAAGTTCTTATTACCTCACATTTAGTAAATACAGAACTGAAAAGTAAATATAACCGAATAAATGTTCTTTATGCAATGCTCCAACAGGTGGAACTGGCGAAGATGTTACATTAAGTAAAATCTGGAGCTCTTCAGTGTTAACAATCAAGTTGAAGCTGCTCATCTTCAATTCAACAGTTAAAGTCGACCTACTTTATTGGTGCGAAACTTAGAAATTTAACTAAATCTCAAGAAAACTCTTTGAACCCTTTTCAAATGAAAGCTCTACGTAGGATTTTCAAAATCTTTTGGCCTTATATAATTTCAAATGAGCAACTAGGGAGACATTCTGCGAATGCCTGATACTGAATTTTCTCGTGCAGAACAACACCTGAACACCAAAGGGAAGAAGGAGGCGAGGAAGATCGAGACTAACATGGCGAAGATAGATAGTGGGTGGATGAGATGCTCTTGGATGTTCTCCCAAGTCAAAATTTTTTATGGTTTTCCATTGATGGACCAACATAATTTTGATGTTAACCATCAATAATTCCATCATCAACCATTATATTTCTGATGGTAACCAACACCAATAACCATCACCCAAATGTAAGAATTCGGACTGATTTATGATGGTTCAACATAAGAATAGCAACTTTTTTGATGGTTTGTTCATGTTGAACCATCAGAAACTTCCGTCATAGTTTCTTAGAAATTAAATGTTGGAACGATCACGAACCACCATCACCCTGATGTAGGAATTCGAATTGATTTTTGATGGACCAACGTGAAAAAAAATTGTTTTGATGGTATATTCCTGCTGAACAAACAAGAATTATTATTAAACCATCATGAAAATGCATTGTTGTACCATTATGGTCCACCACGAATTTCCATCATAGTATCGTAGAGATCAAATGTTGGAACGATTATGAGCACATTCCATCCCAATGTAAGAATTCGGACTGATTTATGATGGTCCAACATAAAAAACCAAAATGTATTGATGGTATATTCCTAAGGACCAACAAGAGTTCCCATTCCCATAATGTGTTCATGGAAATGTATAGTTGAAACCATCATGAACCATCACTGATCATCATGGATTGTTGGTCCATGATAATCAAACTTCTCTTAATGGTTAACCATCATAATAGTAAAGTAGCA
The DNA here is from genome assembly GCF_043381705.1 of Parasteatoda tepidariorum. NCBI lineage: Eukaryota > Metazoa > Arthropoda > Arachnida > Araneae > Theridiidae > Parasteatoda > Parasteatoda tepidariorum. Next base: position 10,300,625 of record NC_092204.1, read on the forward strand.
TTTTCCATCATGGAATGATGAAGCTTGTTGGCAAAGTAAACACCATGAACGCAAACACCATGATGGAAAATGATGGATGATAGTGACCAACAAATGATGTTGGACCATCATGAATAGCATTAAAACCACCATAAACCATGGGACCATCAAGAATTTTGACTTGGGCTAGCTGGAGCTAGGATAGGGTGGCTGCTTTGGACCGCAAACGATGGCGGATGAGACTTAAAGCCAAATGCGCCAGACTGGTGTAAAAAGAATTTTGATGATGATTGATAATGCAAAGATCTAATATATCATGAACAAAATTACCACATTTATCAAATTTTATCAGATATTATGAAACTATATTTTATTGCTAATTTTACCATAATCATTACCGCAATCGCTTCGGTAAAAAATTACCGAGCTTTTTGGTGTTCCCATAGAGTCAGAAACTTGCTAAACTTTACAATATTCTGGTAGTTCCGACCATGCTTTTCTTCCCTAAGTAAGCTGAGCATCACTCTCTAATGAGTAAAAGGCAATGTACAGAAATTCGTCATCTAGTAAACTAGATGCGGAAAGAATACTGCATACTGTGCTGTGTGAGGTAAATGCTCATCTGTGCAAATCAGGAAAGGTTCTCGATTGTTGGGGAAACAGTTTTCTCAACTAAGAGAATGTTTTTAGAACACATCTTCATTCAAAATTCATTTTTTTTTGCTGAATGAGAAATAATAAGTTGAAGATATTGAGACGAAGGAAGTGGAATTCTAGAATCAATTATAAATGAAATGATTGGTCAGAACCCTCGGACCCATCTAAGAACAGCTTAATGGCTATATGGAGTATTTGCTACAACACCGAAATCATTTCAAAACTAGACTCCACTCTCTGGAGGATGCATTTTAATTTCTATTAAGTAGAAACAATTGTATCTAAATACTTTTAGTAGGACAATAATATCCCTTTTATTTCCAGCCATTGCCTACATTTTAACAAAAGAAAGTGTCTTAAAACTAGTTTAAAATCCTTTAACAAAACACATTGTGAACATACTATAAAACTAACTTAAAAACATTCTGGCTAAGATGGAAAAGTTAAGGTAATATAAACAGTGTTTACCCAAGATTTTACGACAAGGGCAAAGAGAAAGTCACAGTTTAAGTGCCTTACACTACCTTACGTTTTTAAGGTACACGGATACCTTAAGACTAAGTTATTATTTAAACTATATATTTGGCTGCTTTTGGAATGGACAAATAGCTTAACTATTTTAAATGTATATAAACCTCCTCATAAAATTGCCAATTTAGCGTTATTTTTTCCATCTAGATAATAAATAATTTTCAATTTTTTTGTCAGATCATCAGATTTTAAATCAATAAATCTAGGTTTTTGTAATTTTTTATCGGCCCAAATAATGCATAATCAGAAAAACTTTTTAAAATATTAAAAAATGAAATCACAAAAACTTATTTTTACTAAACCGAGACTGTGGCAGCTCTGCTATGTTGTATATCTTTTGTGTGAAGCGAAATGAACTTTTCTCGTTTAAATTGGTGACGTCAATTTTCTACTTTCTTCTTCTTTCAGTTGTTTGACAGCTGTGGATATATAAACACGCTGATCGTGTATTTTGTTACGATTGATTTAATAAATTATTTTGTTTAATCAAACCAAATTTAACTAGAAACATTAACAGAACCATAAGTCGTGACCCAGATACTGGATACCAATATCAAATTGGATAATCCGAGCGTTTGAAATTACATCATCCACTCGAACTGGTGAAGTTCGCATATCTTGTCCTAACTTTCCGAATTGCTCGAGATGCGAAATGATACCTTTAAATTAAAAATTGTGTTTTTAATTTAAACTTAACAAAACTGGTTCTTTATATTCACGTTTTGCGATATTTTTCCTCAGAATTAGTATAGAGGGCGCTGGTTAAAGGCAAGCTAAACTTGCCCTAATATTCAGGAATAACTGTTACGAATTCACAACAGTTATGAAGTGAGTATATCATTCCCAAAACGTGTTGACGATAAATCCTCTGAAATAAAGCATTTAACGAAAACTTTATAAAAGCCGGATCTATCGTAAAAACCACAACTCATAAAATAAAAAGCAAGTGTAAAGTAAGATCCAATTCGATAAAGTTAATGTCATTAGAGCTATCTCATTTCATAATAATAATAATGAAATGAGACGGAAGACCCGGAAATTAACCAGAAAACAAGTCCTAATTTATGTCCTTATCCGAACATATCGCGTACTGCTTATATTACCAGAAAAAACATTTGGGGAATCAAATTTCACTACAGGGAATCAGGTGGAAAGATGACACGTGATCCACTCAAGAAGATGTTAAAATAAAGCATGTACTGACTCATCTATCTGTCACGTTTTCACCTTTTCTGATCACGGTCTTCGTTTCTGAACTGAGATAGCTAGTTATTTTCCTTTTCACGTGAGATATTTCTGGTTATTCATAATTTCTGAATTTTTTACTATTACTTAATTTCGAATTTTAATTAATTTTTTTCTCCGATTTATAGTCGTTCGATGTAAGAATTTTTTAAGTGGAAAAAAAGCTATTATTATTATTAAGAGACTAGTGTATCTCCTTTACATGGCTTTTCGAAGGATTTTCGCCAAGGAAAATAAAAAGCAACACTTGAAGTGCTTTACACGTGAAGCAAAGATATAATTTTAAATTATGCTAGTCTAAATTTCTCAACAAAAAATAAGCACTTAAAAAATATTTTGAAGCACTTTGAAAAATATCATAATTCGACAGGATTGGCAAGTTTTTGACAATTGATGGTTTTATCCGGTTTTATTTACGGTGACGAAGACGATGGCGCGTCACAAACGATGAAATTAACAAGAGAAATTAAATTTTCTATCGGTAACAGAGGAGAAAAAATTGACTATGTTTAGTTGGTTCCCGTAATCAGCAAAAATTAGAGAGATTTTTCGATTCTATTACAGAGAGCGGAAAATGAAGTCTGAAATTGAGAATCTCTTGCAAAACCTGCTGTATCAGGGTTGCACATGTGAGACAAAAACCCTCACCACTGAATGCAGCTCAGTGTACGCAAGTTCGGACCTGCAAGTATTTCATCAAGCATGTAAAACAAATGGTGTTTTCATACACTAAAAACCAAAATAGATTGGGGTTGAATTAATTGTGAAAACGTTTAATAGGACAATGTCTTTTTGCATAATTTGTGGCGAAAATCAAGATTGTAAAGAAAAATATCACATTTCGAAAAAGGGAAATTTAAGCACTTTTTAAAAACACCCATAGAAAAAAACACCTTTAAGGCCTTTTAAAAAACGAAAATCGAAAATAAGCACCTTTAAACACTTTTTAAAAACGCTAAACACCCTGAATCATCTTGCCTTGAAAAATTATCTTCAGAACGGAAAATAACTTATACATTCTAAAAGTTTGCTTTCTTTCATTCTTTCTTTTTTTAAAAAAAATAGTCAGTTTGGCGACATTTTTCCATCAAGAATAAAATTATCAAAATCAACGCCTTATTCCTATTTTTTTTGCAAATTGTTACGATCCCAAACAACGCAGCATTGGAGTAAGTTTTAAATATTAAAAATTAGACTACGGACACTTTTTATTTTTTCAANTAGGTTTAACGAATTACATGTCATTTATTTGAATTCAAATTTATTTTAATGACTTAGTATTTACTAAAAAGATGTAATTTTTTTTTAAAAAAAAAGTTGTTCTATGGATTTGAATGATTGTTTTGAATTTTTAGAATTTTGTGCATTTGCAATGTACCTAAGTTAGTAGCGAGCGAAGCGAGCTTGGTTTGTGAAGCAAACCATATAAAATTGCATAGCAATTTTCGGGGGTTGGCGAGAGCTAGCGAGCAGTTGGCGCAGCCATTAGTATATATTACAATTGATTTCAGAATTTTTTATTTGTCTTGCAATTTAATGGAAAATGTCATCTCCTTTGAATTAAATTTAAATCTTTGCACTCAGTTCAGATGAATATTTCTTTTTTTTTTATATAATTCGGGTCTTGTAAGAACTAATTCTTCAAAAATAAATGTCAATATTAAATTAAAGTGAAAATCACGATTTCCGTAAATAAATATGCAAAACTTATGCTTATTTGTTAAAATCGCATCTTTCAATTGTATTTTCATCCAATTCTTAGATGTAAGAAAATCGCTTCACGAAAAACAAATACCCGACAGATATGAAAATTGCATTTGATTTAAAGTGACTTTCAAAGCGCTAACTCTGCTTTCTGGTTGATAAGCATATTAAGAATGTTTAGGAATGAAATTATACATTATTTATTGCATTTCCAATCAATAACCATCGATAATAGTATTGAGTTTAACCAAAGACTTTTGCACGCTAGTGTATAGTCAGTTGATGAAAGAATTTGTTAAATGGTAAAAGTTATATTATTATTAAGAGACTAGTTTATCTCCTTTACATGGTTTTTCGAAGGATTTTCGCCAAGGAAAGTAAAAAAGCCACTGTTGAAATGCTTTACACGTAAAGCAAAGCTATAATTTTAAACTATGCAAGTTATCTTGCCTTGAAAAATTATCTAGGCTTCAGAACGGCAAATAACTTATACATTCTAAAAGTCTTCTTTTTTTTTAAAATCGCCATTTTTTCATCAAGAAAAAAATTATCAAAATCAACGCCTCATTCCTATTAATTTTTTTTTTTTTTTTTTTTNTTTTTTTTTTTTTTTTTTTTTTTTTTTTTTTTTTTTTGCAAATTGTTATGATCCCAGATAATGCAGCATTGGAGTAAGTTTTAAACATTAAAAATTAGACCACGAATGCTTTATTTTTTTCAAAAGTGTGACTTTTCTCCATATTTGACGTTCTGCACTATTTTCGGAATTAGCATGGAGGCGCTGACTAAAGATAGGTTAAACTTGACCCAACAATCGTGAGTAACTGTTACGACAGTTATGAAAAAAACATATTGTTCGCAAAAAAAGTATCATTTCATGTGACAACAGAAAAAAAAAATCTAACGGAATAAGTCACGTTCTGCTTTTATTCAGAGAAACTGTCTGGAGAACCTGAAGTGTATGTTTAATTATCGACTATGTCAACCATCATCTATCTTAAGGTACTTCAAGATAAAATCAAGTTAAAAAGTCTTATATTCCAGTAAATCGGTAATTAATATTTATAGTGGTAGTTAAGCCACAAACCTAATAAATACCTGAAGAAGAAATCAGAAGGGGGGAGATTACTTGTGATTCGAGTCCTCCACTCTACAAAACTTTAAGACATGAATCATTAGTCTGTCAGAGCCTAACATTTTCAACCACAATGTTAAAATGTATCCTGCCATTGTTTTTTTCGCAGAGATGTATTCTAACGAATTGCTTTCCCTTTTCACATTTGTTTTCAGAAAATCTCGAATATCTAAATTTTTTACTATCATAAAATTTAATCAATTTTCACCAATTTACTGTCTGTTTAAAAAGGTACTCGTTAAATGGAAAAGAGTAAAAATGAGTTTTTATAGTTAAACATTTAATCATAGATTATTAGAGTTTATTATTCGACCTAGCCGGCACGACGGCCAATTGTTTAGGGTGCCTGACTACGAAATCAATGACTGCGGGTTCGAATCCCGCTCAAGGCAGGGATGTTTCTCTCTGTGTGTTGTCCTCTGTTGTGTGTGTCATATCAATGTTGCCCACCCAATGAATAGCTATCTGTGGCAGTGTGGCGTGAGTATAGTTTGTCTAAAATAAGAACTCCCCTAACCATTCGTCTGAACCCGTGGCGGTGACTATGGTAACGAGGTATAACTATTTCAAGAAGGGGTGTGAGGTCACTGTTTAGGGCAGGTTTTGGCTGGGGTCGGCGGGAGAAAGGGGATTTTTTTCTTCGGTCTATTGTGTTAGCCCTAGAGTGAAGAGAAGCTACCCTCCCTGAAATGCGCTATTCTTGTTTCCACAGCAGCAGACGGCGTCAGACTTTATGGCGGGGGGAGTTCTTACAGAAGACAATGTTGCTCGCCTTTATGACTTTGGTCACAAGATGCTCATTCTGTCGTTAAAAAAAATAATTATTATTTGACCAAGATAAACATAAATTTCTTTCGAAAAGATTTCATCACACACTTTACAAAATATGCGTTCATTATTTTATTTCAATAAGGAATGCAACGAAATTAATTACTTCTCCAAAGATAAATACAGAAATTGAAAAACATTCTGAGCTAATTGAAAATTTAGACAAGAGACAAAATAATGAATTAAGTTCAAATACCTACATTTTTTTCCCAGTTTATAAACACTCAGGAAATCACAATCACTTCAGGATACAAAAAACAATTTTGTATCCTGAAGTGTGTGATTTATTTTCTTTCTAAGACAATTTGGAAATTCTAAATGCGTGCATTTTTAAGCGAAAATGGCGCAATACAAATTGGGACTTACTCTATTTTGACTCTAAGACACAAAATTATTAAAAACACGTGTCACAGACTCTTTGAAGCGACAAAGAGATTGGGGGGCTTTCTTTAACTCCAACAATCTGTCATTTAAAAAAGGAGGTTGTGTTTGCTTAACTAACGTTGGCAGATTTTTGTGAAAAAGGAAACGATTTGGCGTCTATCTGACACCAGTTCGGAGGCGACGGCAAACAGAAAGGCTCTTAAGACTACATCGATATCTCACAGTCTGCGTTTACTTTACATTTTCCTAGATTGTAAGAAGGTCAATTTAAATTTACCGGAGAGTTTTCCTAAAAATATTTCCGGAAAAGAATGGAAAAATAACATAAGCTTCGAGCTCTGCTTTTATGAAAATAAAAATTCAGGAAGATTGAAAAATTTTATTTTATAATAAGGGATTCTGTACCCTGCTCGCTTGGCGCAACAATATTTTTTTTTCCTAAAGAAAAACTGTTAATAGCATAGAAATTAGAAAAGCACTCCATTAAAATTTGTCAATATTATCATGGATTTGGTATCACGGATTTAATTCCCAATTTTTTACTGCATTTTATGCTGATATAAAACCTGGATGTAAAACCTAATCATTTTCCTAGGTTGCCCTTTGACTTTAACTACAATTATTTTTTCTAAATTAGTAATTCATTTTGGCTTATTTAAATTCCTTAAATGTGTATTTTTAAATAGAGATTATTTATTAATCGTGCAACAAATTAATTTTTAATGGTGTTTATAATTTTGTAACTATTATTTCAACTGCTTATGTTGACTGGATACAGTAAGTAAATATAAATTATTTATTATTTACTAAAATAGTAAATAATTTATATTCAATAATTTATATTTATAAATAGTAAATAATTTAAATTTACTAAGCAAATATAAATTATTTACAATTAAACGGTTAGCAATTATAGACATTTATTTAAATATATTTGCGTGGAAAGGTTATGGTGCAGTATTACTGGGTAATAAAGTTACATTCAGTTTGAAGCCTTAATTATTATATTTGATTTCAAGCCCTTAATATGGAATAATAATCGAATTTCAATGCATAATAATTGCAGAAAGATTATTATGATAACCATAATGTTAACTGTTAGAATTTTTATTTTAAAATTACGGCGAAATAACTGGCTGCCGTCTGTCCATCCAATTAATCGTAAAGTTAACGGTAAAAAACATATTTAACTTTACGGGTTTTAAACCGTTTACAACTAGCATGGTTTCAAAATCGTAAAAAGTAAATTTAACTGGATATTAAAGCTGGCTTTTCGTTAGGTAATTAACACTGGAATTAGATAGTGGATGAATTTTATCAAAAGAGCCATAGAATGTGGTTTAATTAGTTTCGCTGATTGTTTCACCTAACGTTAAAGATGGAAAATACTAGACTTTTTTGCGACCGTTCTTTCGGTTTATGAGATTGACAAATTAGCTCTCTAGGCTATAATGTGTAACCAGCTGCAAAATTACGCAGTTTCTTAACCATTTACTTTTAGCATGGTTTAAAAACCGTAAAAAAGAAATTTAACTAGACATTGGAACTAGGCCTTTCAGTAGGTAATGGTCATTGCAGTTAGTGGTTGAAGTGTGCTTTATCAAGTGAACCATAGAATACGGTTTAAATAGTTTATATGGTTGTTCCATCTATCGTAAAAGATGGGAAGTACTATACTTTTTGCTTAAAGCAGCTTTATGTTGCTGCCATCCGTGCGTGAAAGAGAGCATCGCATTCTAATAGTCCATGGCCACAAATTAGAGGGGCAGGACACTGGAAACCCTTCATGTGATCAAGGGAGTGGATGAAATATTGTGGTCTCAATGCTGGGACTCAAAACCCCGTTCTGTCAGTTATGATTACCTCTCTTGGCTGTAATATGTAATCAGCTGCAAGGTACTAAGTTGCTTCATTAGGTGGGCCTAGTTGGAGCGATAAAATTCTGGTTGTTAAATCGTATTAGGTGAAAGCAGTTAATAAACAGTTTTTCTCACGATCAACAGTTTGAATACCATCTTATTTAACGCTATTTGACAGTTTTGTTTGAATATGGAAAAATGGCAATTAAAATATTGTTATTTAACCATTTTTAAAATCACTAACAGTGTTGGGAGGAAGGAATACTTCATAGATAAACAATAACTTCATAAATTTTAAATTTATTCTCATGACAAACGAAGAAATCTTTATGAGAAAAGCTGTCCAATGAGATTGTGCTAACCGGTCATCATTTTCATCTGATTTTCTTAAGTATATTAATAGAAATAAATGGAGGCACGCCTAACATCTGATGGCTTGACTGTATGGAAGAGAATTTCAAAATCCTAAAAATTTCTGGCTGGAGAAAAATCTCAAAGAGAAGAGCAGAAAGGAGAAAGGTTCTAGCGAAGGCTCTGATTCACAAATGATCGTCATGCCAATAGAAGAAGAAGAAAAAAAATTTAAAATATTACAAACAATAAATAAACTAAACGTTATTGATTCATCTAGTAAAAATAATGTATCAATAAATTTCATTTGACGGTTAATTTCACAATAGAGATACACTAATGAGATATAGTAGACGGTCTTTTATTAATTTTTAAAGGTTGTCCGTGTACACATTGTGAGATAGAACACAGTTAAATCGAGGAAGCAGATGGTAGTAGTAGCTACCCGACCTCCGCTCCACGCTTTTCAACTACATACCCTTGCTTTGATTTTTTTCTAGGTCTGAACTACGAAGGAATTCCGAATTAGAATCGACTTCAAGCCACTAATATAATCATTATAAAGGTAAAATACAGGTAAAGTTGGATAAAGTGTGTCAAAGCTAAATGAAACCAGAAGACAGAATGTTATACTCGAAAATATTCTTATGATTTCAATTCATCCATAATTAATTCATTCAAATTTGTACAAAATTAATTAAAGATTCAGTATTTAAATAAATTGAATTAAAATATGTCAGAAAATATTAGACAGGACTTATAAGCTTATAGGATTTATATTTTAGGATTTATTAAGTCTTAAAAAAAATTAGTACATTTAATTGTAGTTTTTAAAGAGAAAAAAACGCAAATAGCTTCTTAAGAATATCAAAAACATTAACTGAACAATTCCATTAGCGAACAGAAACATTTTTAGTAGCACATATTCACGTTTATCTTCATTTCATAGATACACCAGTTCTACACTTCTAAAACCTTTTCACGATTCGTATAGCACGTTTTCAGAAAATGAGAGATCTTAATTAAATCTTGGATAGAGTTTGTTTTATAGTTTAAGCAAGCGAACCATAATTGCAACTGTCTTTCGAAGCGATAAAGAATTTTATTTATAATATCTTACTTGAAATAATACTTTCTTAATAATTAGAATATTTTCAATAAACTTAATTTTATCAGTATAACTGATAAATTTAAATAACCGATTATTTTAACAAACCATATATGAAGATTTTTTCCCAAAGATTAAAAATAATTATTTAAAATACATATCACATCACCTCCTTTTCCAGACTCTAGTAATAATTCCAAAGAACATATTTGTGTAAATAACTATTTATCAAACTATTCCGGAATTACACAAGATTCCTTTCTTTTTATTTCGTAGAATAGTTTCTGTGAACATTCACGTATTAGTTTAAATAGCTACAAACCATAGTTGGAATTCTCTCTTAAAAGAATAAAAACAATGCTGTTGAAAATTTGATTTTCCTGATACTTGGAGAACTTCAAAGAACATATTTGATCTATGTAAATGGCAACTGCCATTTTAATGAACTGTTCACGAAAATCAGCTGTAACAAAATCAAAACATTTTTTACTTTATAATATATTACATAAAATCTAATTTTTTTTTTGTTCCTGGAATGATTTCGATGAATATACAAAAATATATATATAGCTCAAAAAATTTTCATAAACGTTTTACTGCTTTTAAACAAACGTTTGTTTCAGTTTCGTTAAGTATAAAAATTATAATGTTAAAAATAACAGCGATCTGCTATTTCTGTTCGGTTCTTTTGCTTCGTGAGGCTAACGCTACATTGTCAAATGCCTTTTATTTAGCTTGCAATTTGAAATTCATCTTTTTCAGAATGTTGGTCTTCAAAGATATTATTTTTGATAATAAGAATATTGCTTTTAAACGGGATATTAGAGAATGAAATAATATTGTACAAAAAGTATTGTACTTGTTTCCAGTCCTTCACAATATAGCCTCAGCTAATCAAATGAGTCCAAACGCTCAAGCAAAGTCTGATGCCAAAATTGGTAAGAGAATGTCCTCTAAGGAAAATTCCAAACACTCGAGGAAGTGTTCGGGAGTAAGCTAGTTTCAAATTGCACTTGTTGCATGTTGAGAAGACTTTTCGCCCAAATTTGAAAGCTAAGCATTTTAAAGGTCCACTGATGAATCGCGAAACTGATCCAATCTATCACCTTCAAACTCTAGAGAGCATCACCGGGGCATTTTCCGCCAAACCAGTGATGAACAGTAGGGGTTGACCATAGTTGCCTGCCGCAGCTTCTCTTCAGAGAGAAAATCTCCTGATAGGTAATGAGGTAGTCAGATGTTGCAACCCCTCAGTGAGCCACTGAGTTTATTCAGTGTGCCACAACTTACTCATTTTGATCCAGGATATTTTCGACTTCATTACCAGGGACTCAAGCATGTGACGGGATCCATTGTAAGCGGACGTCTCGAGTTTTGGTGTGTTGTTTCAATGTGTCGATTATTCTAATTTTATCCAGGCTATCTACGACTTCATTAGCAGGGACACAAACATGTGACGGGATCCATTGTAAGTGGACGTCTCGAGTTTTGGTGAGTTGTTTCAATGTGTCGATTATTATAATTTTATCCAGGCCATCTACGACTTCATTACAAGGGACACAAGCATGTGATGGAATCCATTGTAAGTGGTCGTCTCGAGTTTTGGTGAGTTGTTTCAATGTGTCGATTATTCTAATTTTATCCAGGCTAACTACGACTTCATTAGCAGGGACACAAACATGTGACGGGATCCATTGTAAGTGGTCGTCTCGAGTTTTGGTGAGTTGTTTCAATGTGTCGATTTTATCAGTGCCAACATAATCAGTTACTCTATTCTAGTCCTGTAAGGAGCTGCAACTGTCATTGAGGATTCAGTCACCAGAAGCATTTAATTCAAGAACGGATTTTAATCCTTTATGAATGGGTATCAGTTCGTTTCTGAATACCGAGCAGTTTCTGGATTGCACAAAAGATCTACATTACATTTGTGCAATACATTTTGTACAATATATTACAAAAAATCTTATTTTCATGTATCTTTGAATAAATGAAGAAAAAAATAACTTAAATTATATTATTTTCAATTTATTTCAAATTATCATTTGAATAGGTAGCTAGAAATTATTTTTAAAAACTACAATTATAATTTTATTCTTGAACTGAACAAAAAATGGTACCCAAAAAATTAATGAAAATTACGAAAAATTCAGCTTTGCTGATTTAATTAGTTTTCAAAGAACATAATTTCGACTAAACAAACAAATATTATTTTTTAATTAATTATAGAACAAATGAAAAAAAATTTATAAAATTAGTTTCGTCAAAATAAGCCTTGACTCTAAAGAAAATAGAATTATATTACTAAACTGAAGAGAAATTCAAAATCCTTATTAGATTATATCAAGTTCTATAACCACATTTCTCTTCGCGAGATAACATTATTAGTTTCCTTATTTTAAATGGAAAATAATGTATCATAATTTCCATTCGCCAAAGGATCATATTCAAGGTTTAGCATAAAAGAATGAACTAATTAATTTAATTCAAAATGCATAAATTTTAATATAGCTTATTCACTTACAGAAATTAAATTTTAGCATTTATATTTATAATACTATTCTCCTGACTGGAGACCAGTTGATCTACTTTTTAAAATAAGCAGAATTTTTGAAATTCAAGTATTTCAAGATTTAAAATCGTAAAGCCAACCTGTTAAAAGTATTAAATTTAATTTATTCTAGTACTAGATTCAACTTTATAATAATTATTAGAATAATCATCAATTGACTTACTTTCATTTTCTATTTTTTCTTCCGTAATATTATCAGACTGCAGCATAACTTCGGATAATTCACTGTCGAACTTTTGAAGTTCTTTTTTCTTTATTTTCAATGCTTTAAATTTAGCTTTAACGTCTACTAAATTATCGGTTTCTTCTGATTTTATTTTAATTAAAATCTGGTTACTTAATCGAGTCAAAAAGCTTCGAACTATCTTCCGTTGTTTCTGAATTCCATTCATTGTATTATTAATTCTTCTTAAAATTGCTTCCGGGTCACCGCAAATGTTAAGAGACTCTACCAGAAAGTGCAATATTCTGTCGTTCTCCACTAAAAACTACTACTTAATTAAAATAAAATTATTCTGACTCAATTTTTACAAAAAAAACAAGAAACATAACTCTATTTTAACACAAAAATTTGTTCTGTAATATCACCATAGCAACTGACGATACAAACTCTAACTTACAGCTTAAATATACTTAAATAACAAATAAATCAGAATCTAGCTTACAGCTTACATATACTTAAATAGAGAATAAATAAAATTTAGTACTTTTAACACAAACATCAAAACAATATGTAAGCATAATAAACTCGTATTGTTCAATTGGGTATACTATAGCCTACGTCACAGGTTGTGTTATTCCTACTAAATTTAACCCATGAACGGCATTTTCTGCGAGCCTAACTTCAAGCCACAAATAAACAAACGAAGTGTTTGATCGTTTAAATAGCTGCTCGCCAGATTTTATTGCATTATAAAGAAAAGTAATTGATATTCGATTTTTGATTAATAATTGATTTATGTGGATAGTGGCATTTATGTGGATAGTGGCATAGAATTTAGCATTGCGTCATGGTAAATGTTATTCCTACTAAGTGGAAGTAGTTGTGTTTTTTTTATATTATACCCAATTGAGAATGGATTTAATTTATGATTCTTACATGTTCGTATGTTATTACGATAAATTTGTTATTCAAATGATTGTTTGAGTGCAACAAACAATAAAATTTAAAAAGTACTAGGAGGCTTCGCCCCCTGCTCGCTGGCGCTCGCCAACCCCTGGAACTGCTTTCGCAGTTCATTTCGGATTGCTTCGCAATCCGATACTCGATTTGCTCGCTCATTGGATACATTCTTAACGTCTAGCTTTTGTATACTTTTTTGAACACTGAAGTTCCGAAAACTTTTCACTGTAGAAAATTCTAAACCTGTGCATTTCAATATTAATTTGAAATTACAAACAGTTCGCATATTTTTCTTAATCACACTATTCTAAATTTCAGTAAATTTCAGTAAAGTAACTGTTGTAAGTTTTGTTTTAAAGTCTTTCCCACCAGAGGGTTAAAACCATGTGTTGTAAAACAATATGAAATAGTACTGAACGCCGGATGTAAAGCATCGGCTTCGATAAAGATAATTTTATGAGAATTTTTTTGATAATTCGGTGAGAATTCACCAGATTAGACATATGATGCTCACTACGTTCTCTTGCGGTCCGAAGCCTATCAATTAAAACGTATTAGCGTTTTATATAATATAGATTAGCCATATGATGCTCACTACGTGCTCTTGCGCGCCGAATCCTATCAATTAAAAATGAAAACTGTTGCCAGAGCGAGAAAAGAAATATCATCGGTTTTATTGATACATACATACATACGTACGTATTAGCATTTTTTATAATATAGATAAGATAGATGCTAATTATCTAAATTACACTTTGAATAGATAATAAATTAAATTAGCAACTTTGTCAAAATCAAACTGTGCACGTATTTTCTATTATTAATTATGCAAGCCAATGATTTTAAATAGTCAGGGTCTTTACGCCGAAACGAATTTTAACTGGTATAAAGGAATACACGGATCTAAAACATTAAATAATACAAAGCAAAAACTACACTTTAGAAAAATAATTTGATTTAATGGCACTGTTTAAGAACTAAAAGACAGCATAATCAAGTAAATGAGTATTTACGCTTATAAGTTAAAATCAGTCTTTACATGTATTTGGAGCTTTCATTGTAATTAAAATTGACTTAAGGTTGTCAGCTAGTTTTCTTTTATTTTTGTAAGCATAGACGAAAGAGTGTTGCTGTTAAAAACACTTATTTTCTTAATATTGATAAGATATGATTGGTTGCAAACCACTCCTAGAAAAATTTGAAAACTGCTAAAAAAAGACCCTAATTGGTAACCCCGTTCTCAAGCTATTAGCGATCCAGACATGGACATATATCTTGTAACATAAATTTTTGAATGTAAGTATGGTCTTACAGGCTAAGAAATTTTGATCCAATTTAATTACGTTTATAGAAAAATATCTTCTGTCAGGTCGTAACTAAATCAATATTCAGAGTGTTCTGTAAGTGCGGCCCATAACTTCATTTTTAAAATCCTATACAATAATGAGGTAAAAAATATATCCAAACAAGGAATCGAAAACTAATGCTTAAAATGAGGTAGAATATAAACGCTACGTAATATATGGGATCACTAGCGAGAAAAGCGAAACGGAATCAAAACCAGTTTGATTGCCTAATAAGACTTTTAGGTTTTTCTAACGATTTCCTTTTGTTTCGTCTCTCAATTTCGTCATCAATAAAACAAATTTTAATTGGTCCCACCTTCCTCTGTGCTGATTCATTTAATTTCAATATCTTTCTTTTCTAACTTAAAAATTAATTTTAAACTTATACTATTTCCACTTTTTGACATAACTTTTTAGAAAGATTTTAATACATCATAAAATCATTTGTCATATATCAGAATAAATAAGTGTTATGTCCAGGTTTCTTTTTACTCGACTTAACCCACACAGTCTAATTGGTCTCAGAAACGAATTTAATCTGTCTTTTGTGTAACATAAATAGTTATAAGCGTACAAAAAACGTTTTTATCCATTACTTGAATCATTATAACGTCTGCTTCCTCCAACAAAAATTAAATATTTCAATTTACCCTTTTAAAAAATCTTTTGATCATTACACTAATATTTATAATATATGATGAAAACAAATTGGGTTACAGTCTATTTACTAAGTATCAAACGAATCTTTCCGATAGCAAATAGCAAAGACTGCAAGATATATATAATAAAAATATGCTTTTTAATTTTTATTACGAAAAGAATAGCATATCACATTAACGTAGCATTGACCTCACATATTCGCAAGTTCTATAAAAATCGGAGTTTTTTTCTAGTAACTGCAGTACGCAGGTCAAGCGTACATGAACGTGTGAGAATAGGAAAATATAATATTGAACATGTTAAATCTCTCTAGTGCGTTAGTAAGCTCTATTGGTCTAAATCTTTTCATGAGTAGTCCTTCCTTGTACCATTCCTGCATGATCAGGTACATATATTCTGAACTAACATCAAGCACACTATAATGATTTATCAAAATAAGCTTCAAGACGTAAGTAAATGTGAAAAAATACGAGATAATACTGGTATCCTTTTTTTAACAACTGCTCCGAAATCTTTTTTTTATTTGACTTATAATATCTTGAGATCTTAAAATACCCTCACGTGCCTTTTTCTTTATATTTTCAATATTATTGACTTTCTTGCTCCTTTTTCTTTTGAACCATCTTTTGTAGTTGCTGTTTTAGTTCATTTACGTCACACTAGAGCTGCACAATGGGCTATTGGCGACGGTCTGGATAACATCCCTGAGAATGATCCGAAGACATGCCATCACAATTTTGATCCTCTGCAGAGGGGATGGCACCCCCGCTTCGGTAGCCCGACGACCTACACGCGAAGTCGAGCACTTTACGGTAGCACAATTTAACGAGGACCAATATCGCGCACCCTCGGTCCTGACTGATCCAAGTGGTCACCCACCCGCACACTGACCGCAGTCAGTGATGCTTGACTTCGGTGATCTGCTGGGAACCGTGTCTTAACGCTCAGTCCACTGCGGGCTCCATTTTTTGTAGCTTGTTTGTAAATTTATCTACATCTTTGCTATTTTTATTTAATATTTTATAACCGTCGTTGAACAGCCAACCCAATTTTTGGGTTTACGACTACTTATGTTCAACTCCGAAGCCTTTTAATTTTGAACACAATTCAGAACACAAGGGAACTCCTGGATCAAGTATTACGAGAAATTTGCCTTCGTGGAGGACTTTTTGATGGAACTAACCCGCATTTGCGTTACATGGAGCGGAAGACTACGGGAACCTCCCACGGTTAGCTTGACGGTAAAGGGATTCTAACCCATGATCCGTCTACCACTGAAGATATTTCACGTCAGCACTGTGGTCGGTGCAAGCCGGATAAGGAATTCGTATCGACCAGCTATCGCCGAGATCGAAGCCCGGTTCACCTTATTGCTGTTGTTAATTTACGTCGCACCAGAGCTTCACAATGGGCTATTGGCGACGGTCTGGGAAACATCCCGGAGGATGATCCGAAGACATGCCATCACAATTTTGATCCTCTGCGGAGGGGATGGCACCCCCGTTACCTTATTGGAAGGCGAACGCTCTATCCCTTGAGCCATCGCGGCTCTACATTGGTGTTTATCACCTCAATACGATTACGTGAAGGTGATTTCGTAACGAACACGATATCGTGTTACGTTTACGTTATCGTACGTCGTTACGTTACGGTTATCGTGTTACGTTTAACATAGAAGAAGGTGCTTTCTCATAATACCGAAGCGATGACATGTATGTTTATATGGCCTTATTCATTATTTTTGCACGTTGCTTTGGCTCTATTTAAATGCACACTTACCTTTTTATACGTTGGCTTATCCTTATATCCGGGACTTCTGGAGTGCTGATTGGAGGGCGGGGAGACAGGCCTCCCGTTCCTGTCCACCCACATGTATCTGGCAGAACTTGACCAATGACCCCGTCGAATGGATCTCTTGATACTCTGCACCAGAGAAACTAGGTACTTTTGATAATGAAAACTCTGCAATGAAAGAAAACAAACATTCCATATAAAATTTTATAAACTAAAAATAATGACATTCGATTTGAAATTATTCATGCAATTTCAAAATCAAACAATTATAATGAAACTATTTTCAAAATCCTTCGATCCATTGAGAACAAAATCAATGGACAACTATATCATGTACGATAGTAGTGGACAACTAATCATTTTTTCATTTTGGAACTTTATGGAGTTAACTTTCATAAGTAATGAGACAATCCAATGGGCGCCAAACGCAAACAGTTTTTCAGTCACTTACTTCGCCTTATCATCTGCCATTATACCTTTCAACAGCAGCAAGACAGCAAGAGCCGCAATGGCTCAGGGGATAGAGCGTTCGCCTTCCAATGAGGTGAACCAGGTTCCAATCCCAGTCGATACGAATTCCGCATCCGGCTTGAACCGATCACAGTGCTGACGTGAAATATCCTCAGTGGTAGCCGAATCATGGGTTAGAGTTCCATTGCTGTCAAGCTAACCGTGGAAGGTTCTCGTGATCTTCCTCTCCATGTAATGCAAATGTGGGTTAGCTCCATCAGAAAGTCTTCCACGAATGCAAATTTCTCGATCCAGTAGTTCCCTTGTCTTCTGGAATTTGTTCAAAATTGCAAGGCTACGGAGTTGAACATCAGTAGTTGTAAACCGTAAAATTGGGTCGGCTGTTCAACGACGGTTATAAAATAAAATAATACTATTTACTCTAAAGAGGGGAATATTATCAAATTTATGAAATACTTAATATTAATTGTCAAATATTTATTGTCATACGATCGCCAAATAGCAACCTGGCTCAGGATTGTTCACATCCTTCTCCCAAAAATAGCGAAATAGTATCGTCGGATAGCACGTGATGAAGGCGGAGCCAAGTGGCAACTCCAGGTGAACGAAGTATAATCTAGTATAATAACTTTTTATCAAACTTTGTATCAGACTTTTAGTATAATAATACTAAAAGTCTGGGGCTGTCTGCTACTATGGTAACAAGCGAAAACACATCTCTAATGGGGATGAAATGGAGAAAAGAAGGTGTTGATTGGTTTACACGCTAACCTACGGCAAGATTAAGACAAAACTATTCACCCCTTTTTGAAGTGACTTAGTAACTCGAAGTGACTAAGTGACCATAGTAACCGTCAGGACGCGAGACGAGTGTCTGGAGGAACCGTTTGAACCACGTTCCTGTCTTAGTATACTAACAAAAGTTGAGGCCAAAGTTTATACACTATCTGGCCATTAATGACCGGACACCTCTCATTTCGGATACATGAGGTGCTAGTATCAAGTCAGTAGGGCGTAGGGCCGCCACGCGCCCGAATCACAGCTTTAACCCTTCTAGGAAGGCTATCCACTAGGTGTTGGTACACGGCGGCAGGTATTGCCCGCCATTCCTCCTGTAACATGGCGAAGAGTTGAGTGGTGGTTTTGGGGCGTTGTGGTCTGGCCCTCAACCGGCGCTCCAACTCATCCCAGAGATGCTCAATTGGATTGATGTCGGGACTTTGGGATGGCCAGTCAAGCTCTTGCACCCCCATTTCATCAAACCAGTCCGTGATGGCATGTGCTTTATGAATGGCAGCGTTATCGTGTTGAAACACAAACGGGCCATTACCGAACTGTTGCCACAGGGTGGGAAGCGCCGAATTGTCCAGGATGTCTCTATACCCTTCTGCGTTCAGGGTTCCACGCACTAACACCAAGGGTCCAAGGCCAAACCATGAGAAACAGGACCACACCATAATTCCTCCACCGCCGAACTTCACAGTGGGGACAATGCACTCCGGTAGGTACCGTTCTCCGGGCATTCGCCAGGTCCACACCCGTCCATCAGAGTGCCACAACATGTAGCGTGACTCATCACTCCACATAACGCTTTTCCATTGCTCTACTGTCCACTGGCGACGTGCTCTGCACCACTGAAATCGGTGGCGGGCGTTTGATGGAGAGATGTTTGGCTTATGTGCTGCTGCTCGTCCATGGAATCCTTGTGCAATCAGCTCCCGACGAATGGTACGTGCACTGGCAACACTGCCAGATGCAGCCCGGAAGTTGGTAGCGACAGTGTCCAACGACATTTGTCGGTTTGCCTTCACTGCACGTCGAAGAGATCGTCGATCCCTGTCGGACATTATTTTGGGCTTGCCGGGTCGGGACTGCGGTTTTATCACTCCCTCTCGTTCCCATTTCAACACGACGTCACCAACTGTTGACCGATGTATCTGAAACTTGTCGGAGATGGCACGTATGGAATGACCAAATCGGTGAGAGCCTATGATCATGCCCTTTTCCGCCTCATTCAGCTCTCACCGTCCACTCATTTTCACTGTTAACGCTCGTATGGCCGTCGCCTGCTTGCGAATGGTCTTCCCCCTACCACAGGTTGCGTATTTATTCCGCCAGGACGAGTCCACCTGCCTTTCAAGGGGTGTCCGGTCATTAATGGCTAGATAGTGTATATTAAACGAAACTATTAAGAGGTTCTACTAAACAAGATACCATGAATGTCTGCTACCAAAGAAAGCTCTGTTCTTAAGTTGTAAGCAGCATTTTAACTTTGCCGGCCAGGTGGCCAAGCGGTCAGCGTACCTGACTGTGAAGCCATGGTTGCGGGTACGAATCCCGCTCACGGCATAGATGTTTCTCTCTGGGTGTTGTTCTCTGTTGTGTGATGTGTGAATGTGACCCACCCTATAAACGGGTATGTGTGGCAGCGTAGCGTGGGTGATGTTGCTCGCCTCTTTGACTTAGGTTCACATGTAACGTTAAATGAGCAACACTTCTGGCATCTTCCGAGGTGAAGAACTGAAGTTCAGTGCCTGCCGTTGAAAAAAATTAACTTACACATAGAAGTCAATGCTTAAAACACACATTAAAAAGCTAGAAATCAAGTATGTTTCGGGGGATAAAGCTTTATCGGGTTCGAATCCCTATTAATTCATGTCATTTCTTGAACTACTCCTATTTGTAGTATGTTTATATGCTAAATATATTTCTGGTGGTTAATGAGCCTAGGACGCTCAGAGAGCAGAGAGTTAATCTTTCTATGAAGTGACCCAGGTTCGAATCCCAGCGGTGGCTTGTTGATATTCCCAGCAGTGGCCAACCACAGAGCTGGCGTAAAATATCCTCAGTGGTTAGTTTATCATGGGGTAGAATCCCCCTAACATTACGATTGGAGTTTTCCATGGCTTCCTTTTATTAAATTGTTCTATAAAGATTCTTGAATTTCAAAATAAAATGAATACGGAGAAACGGACAGAAAATTTTATTCATACAGACAGAGAGGACAGCACAAGAGAGGATAAAAAATAAAACAAAAATATGAGAAAAAATAAATCATTGGCACAGCGCCATCTATGGATATTAATTTGAACCATAAATCATAGCCTTTATTTAACACCTTCTCCATGTAACGCAATATTTCATCAGCTAGTGAGTCCCATCAAAAAGTACTCCACAACGGCTTGTTTGTTCCAGTTTCTGATCCTGGATCTCTATTGTCTTCTGGGTTGGGTGGTTCAAAGCCGCGGGGTTAAACATTGTTCGTCGTAAACTCAAAATTATGTCGGGTAATCAACGCCGGTTATAAAATATAGTAATTGATAGGGCATAGGTTTCAGTCCCCTCTTTGTCAGACAATAGGCGAAGACTTTCATGGTTATCCTTCCTATGTAACGCAAATATTGATTAGTTTTGATTATATTTTGATTTATTGACAACGAAGGCCGAATGTGCGATTCAAGAGTTGTCTTTTGCGTTGAGTTTAAAATTACAAGCCTTCGAACCTGAACTTGAATAAAAACCTCCAACTCGATGTGAACCAATCGGAATTAAAAAAAAAAAGTAAAAGAAAAAGAGACAAGAATTTAAATAGTTGTTTGAGTACTACAAACAAATATTTTCCTAAGCACAGGGATAATAATAAAAGAAGGATATTTTTCATTATATTGGCAGATTAACTGGCAGAGGAATGGCAAAATGCGGCAGCCCAAGGAATGGTGGTGGCAGAAGAAGGATAATAGGGACAGAACATGTAGGGCCTTGATTTTGCTCTTTCACTCTCCGCTATCCAGTCGACTACTGACGTTTTTCTCTTATTTCTGTTGATAGTTAAGCTTTTTCTTAACTTGTTTTTTATTTACAATTCACTTGACGTCATGAAAAGGAGCGCCTTAATTCGGGTGCTCGAAATAGGCCGATCTTACTCTCATGTTAACTACGAAACAAAAAAAAAATATTTTTTGAGTAAATCTTTCGCTTCAGACTTTTTGATCTTATTAGTTTCAAATCAATTGTCCTTATTTGATGTTGTTGCTGACGTATGCCGGTTTAGGCAGAGGGGCACGACTGTTCTTGTTTTCCAGTGGCGCCATCTTTGGCGAAGAATTCGACTTCTGCCACATCCATACGTCACACCCGTTTATAGGGCGGAACCATACATACATCCATTCATTCATCCACAGATCGTAATTTTGACCTGAATCAGAGAACGATCGATCTCAATCCAGTACCCACAGAGGTATTGATTTGTTATGGGAACATGGAGGACTTTGCGACTCGACAGATTTAGCGTGCATCTGACATCATTTACTACACGAGGAGTCTTCGGCCGGTGGGGTTCGAACCCACGAACTCTCGGACATGGGCCCAGCACCCTACCGACAAGACTATCCCGGCCCCAATTGTCCTTATTTATGTATAAAATATTAATCCCCCCCCCTAATATCAAGTATAATTTCTACTTATCAAACAAATTTATCAAATTAATTAATTACCCGCTCTTAATTGAAAAAGAAAAATATTAAAACACTTTTTTTTCTTCTTTTCTTTCTTGAAAAAAATGTTTTATGGCTTACTAATGACATAAGATATTTATTGAAGTAAGATGAATTCTTTTGAAATTGATTTAAATGTATCATAAAAATGACACGTAACATGAGATCATCATCGAGATTTATGTGTTATTTTATTGAATGCGACAATTGCGACATCCCAAATAAAAGTAAAAGCAAGAGAAATATTTGACGAAACTAGTTTTCCCCCAACGTTTCTTAATCTGAAATCGAATCGCTTAAGATATTTCCGCTATTTCACCATGAAAAAAAAATCTTTTATCAATACTAAACCTTAGAAATTCCTCATTGAATGTCCGTCCCATTCGGGAAAAAGATGAAAAGAGAAAATCAAAAAAAAAAAAAAAAAACTTCAATCTGTTGCTACGATCTAGATCGCATTTGCTTCGATAAAAAGAAAAAGGAAAAAAAACAGAATCCTTTTTATCGCTTAAAAAACAACATGCAGAAAGGTAAATTGATAAATAAAAAGAGAGAAAATCGGATTTTTAAGAAGGAAGGGAAGAAATCAGCGAAGCCAAGACAGTCTCCGCTAGGGATTATTCATCATAAAAATTCCCTTTCAAAACATCTTACCTGTGTTAATAGTTACCATGGTGACGAGAAAAGAAAATTTTTCCTTCTAAATCTCACTCACACTTTTGAATTTGTTCGTACGTTGCTGATAATTACGTCTTTAAAGTTTATTTCGAGATGCTAATTTGCTCCCAATCTTAACTGACAAGCGTTGATTTTATATAGAATTCTTAAGCTCTATTTCAATTTTATTAGAGGTTTAGAAATCTGAAGAATTTGCGGAGTTGCAGAACGATAGGTTTTGTGTAAATTTTCATTCATGCATTTTTATTGTTTTTTCTTTTTTTTTTCTCTTTTTTTTTGCTGTAAAATCTTTTAAAAAATTGGAAAGCGTGGTTGGAATACAGTTTACAAATCATTTTAAAATTGTTTACTTTAGGAATTGGAAATTGAAAGAAAATGTAAAAGGGAATTGAAAAAATGTGTTTTATTTTATTTGGCTGATCATTCAAGCTTACCGTTTTTTAAACATTTTTATTTTTTATTTTTCTCTTTTATTTTTTGTTTTTTCAGTAGGTGTGGTAGATAGAGCTTGTACCTGCAAAAGATTCGGTCGGGGATCGATTTTCCATGCAACAAGTTGAAAACACATTCGCTTATCATATCTCAGTAGTATGAAATCCACTTTAATGTAATTAATGTCTCAGACAATTTTAGAGCCGGAAAAAGTTCAAGCACGGATGAACGGTTGGAGTGCAAGGTGCGGAGGCCGGGTGATCACTGCTGCCATCTGCTTTCCGATTTAAATTACAGTTGTGCAGCGTGTTTACGTGCCAGAATTGGCATCGCACCATTTTTAAGAATGGGCATAAGAATAACCCATTATTGTAGTTATCAACCAAACTTTTAATTATTTTTTTTGTATTAATGCATAAGATAATTTGTTCAAATTTCCATAACAGGGGGATTTTAATGATTTTAACAGCATTTACCAGTTATTAAAAGATTATAATCATGTTAATGTTTTTTTTTTTTTTGTAATTTTCTGACAGAGATAATATTTCTGACAAAACTCTAAAGCACACATTGCAAATATTTTAAATCCGCTGTGAGTTCAAATTTATCTACTCACTTTCAACTTTCAACAAGAGGAAACTTATAAGAATCATGATTGTTGAATCTAAAAATTGGTAAACAAGTGCTGAAAAATTAGATGATAGCTAATTCATGATTTGGTCTGCAAGGAAATCATCATAACACCATATAGAACGGCATATAAAACGGATTATTTTTACAATGATGTTTATATATGTCTAATGGCACAAATTGTCAAAGCGTCGCTTACACCCCTTTGGAGAGCTGGGGTTGTGAGTTAGATCCTGGCAGTCAACTAAACAATTGTCTTCATGGGCTCTTTTGGATTGCGGCGTAAAAATGTGAAGAAAAATAATTGATACTAGCTCAGGCTTTGTCCGCGTCATTTGAACGGGGTCAAAATTATGAGGCATTTCTACCTCAAAAGCATCTCTACCTACCTGTTGCAAGATAAAATTCGGAAAAACGAGGCTGGGAGCTCGGCCGTGATTGGTTGATGTGTCTTGTCGATCTATTTTACGTTAAAACAACTCTAGAAGTTTATCTTAAACAATGCAGTTTATCTTAACAAGTTTGACTGAGCCGTGATGGCTCAGGGGATAGAGCGTTCGCCATCCAATGAGGTGAACCGGGTTTGAATTCCAACGATGGCTAGTCGATACGAAGCCGCATCCGGCTTGCACCGACCACAGTGCTGACGTGAAATATCCTCAGTGGTAGACAGATCATGGATTAGAGTCCCTTTGCCGTCAGGCTAACCATGGGATGTTCTCATGGTCTTCCCCTAAATGCGGGCAAGTTCCATCAAAAAGTCCTCCACGGAAGCAAATATCTCCCAATACCTACTTCATCCAGGAGTTCCCTTGTATTCTGGATTGGGTTTTAAATTACAAGGCTACGGAGTTGAACATTGATAGTCGTAAACCCAAAAATAGTGTTGGCTGTTTAACGACGGTTATAAAATTTTCTTCTTCTTCTTCAGCACGGCAGCCCCTTTCAGGCCATGGCTGCCTCAACCACACGTAGCCTCCAACGCCTCCTGTCCATGGCGACTTTTTTCCAGTTGCTTATCTTTAATATTTTTAGATCTTTAGCAGTGTCATCCAGCCATCTAGTTGGAGGTCTTCCTCTAGCCCGAGATCCCGAGGGATTTTTACAGGTGGCGATTCGGACTGTATTATTTTCTGGACCTCACCAGATATGGCCAAACCATCTCAATCTATTGCTTCGGATGACCTGCACTATCCGTGGCTGTCCATAGAGTCTATATAATTCAAAGTTGTATCTGATTCGCCGACAGCCTCTTTCAAGGTTATAAAATATTATATAAAAAAGTATAAAAAACAAGTTTGATTGGGAAATAAAAGTGGCCTGTGCGTAATACTGACCCTATTGCCACTATCATTCTGTTGGTCACTAATTCATAAGGCCTTAACCTCCGTGAACCCGCTGGTCAACAACGGACTATTCCAAGAATACGTATAAGTAACTTTAAAAAAAGGAAGAACGAAAAATAATTATTTAATACATAATATATACTGAAAATTAAACACTCATCGAAAAATAAAATTTCATATTTAATTGAAACTTACAAATAACTGGATTATTCCTTAACTCTCATTAGAGATGTCGAGTGTTTAGTCCAATATTAAAAGCTCTCAAATTATATTCCGGAAAAGTGGCTAAACCCCTCGATTATTAATGAATATCGCCATATGCTGTTTTCAGACTCAGCTTCACTTAAGTTGTGATTAAATGGCGATATATGTGAATGCATCCATAAGCCTATAATATCATATATCTCTCACACGTGACATATGAAGAGATCCTATAGGAGCATCCGAGTGGAATATGCAAGTGATTAGAAACTCGACATGCTCCAATCATTTCACGATATGCAACTCATTCGAAATCTCGAGTATTAGCTCGGTGTTCAATACCTTTTATCAATTATTCTCAATATGCATTAATGTGTTTCCAACCAGTTCCGTTACTCCATCTAAGTGTGCTTCTTTTGGTACTAGAATATCAAAAGGAAAGAATATATTGGGTAGAATGTTTGTTGANTCTCTTTTTTTTTGCTGTAAAATCTTTTAAAAAATGAGAAAGCGTGGTTGGAATACAGTTTACAAATCATTTTAAAATAGTTTACTTTAGGAATTGGAAATTGAAAGAAAATGTAAAAGGGAATTGAAAAAATGTGTTTTATTTTATTTGGCTGATTATTCTAGCTTACCGTTTTTGAAACACTTCTATTTTTATTTTTCTCTTTTATTTTTTTTTCAGCCTGTATGGTAGGTAGAGCTTGCACCTGCAACAGATTCGGTCAGGGATCGATTTTCCATGCAACAAGTTGTAAACACATTCGCTTATCATACCTCAGTAGTACGAAATCCACTCTCAGAATGTCTCAGACAATTTTAGAGCCGAAAAATTTCAAGCACGGATAGACGGTTGGAGAGCATGGTGCGGAGGCCGGGTGATCACTGTTGCCATCTGCTTTCCGATTTAAATTACAGTTGTGCAGCTTCTTTACGTGCCAGAATTGGCTTCGCATCATTTTTAAGAATGGACATATGAATAACCCATTATTGTAGTTATCAACCAACTTTTAATTATTTTTTTTGTATTAATGCATAAGATATTTTGTTCAAATTTCCATAACAGAGGGATTTTAACAGCAGTTTCCAATTATTAAAAGATTATAATCATGTTAATTTTATTTTGTTTTGTTTTTTGGAATTTGTTGACAGAAATAATATTTCTGGCAAAACTCTAAAGCACTTGAAAGATTTAAATCCGCTGCGAGTTCAAATTTATCTACTCACTTTCAACTTGAGGAAACTGATAAGAATCATGATTGTTGAATCTAAAAATTGGTAAACAAGTGCTGAAAAATTAGATGATAGCTAATTCATGATTTTGTCTGCAAGGAAATCATCATAACACCATATAGAACAGCATATAAAACGGATTATTTTTACAATGATGTTTATATATGTCCAATGGCACTAATTGTCAAAGCGTCGCTTATACCCTTTGAAGAGCTGGGGTTGTGAGTTGGATCCTGGCAGTCAACTAAACAATTGTATTCATGGGCTCTTTTGGATTGCGGTGTGAAAATGTGAAGAAAAAAAATTGATACCAGCTCAGGCTTTGTCCACGTCATTTAAACGGGGTCAAAATTATGTGGCATTTCCACCATGGTTGATGTAAGATAAAATTCGGGAACACGGGGCTGGGAGCTTGGCCGTGATTGGGTGATGTGTGTGTCGGTTTATTTTACGTTAAAACAAGTATAGAAACTTATCTTAAACAACGCAGTTTATCTTAACAAGTTTGACTGAGCTGTGATGGCTGAGGGGATAGAGCGTTCGTCTTCCAGTGAGTTGAACCGGGTTCGAATTCCAACGATGGCTGGTCGATACGAATCCGCATCCGGCTTGCACTGACCACAGTGCTGACGTGAAATATCTTCAGTGGTAGACAGATCATGGGTTAGAGTCCCTTCGCCGTCAGGCTAACCGTGGGATATTCTAATGGTCTTCAACTCCATGTAACGCAAATGCCGGTTAGTTCCATCAAAAAGTTCTCCACGAACGCAAATTTCTCCCAATACTTGATCCAGGAGTTCCCTTGTGTTCTGGATTGGGTGTAAAATTACAAAGCTACGGAATTTAATATTGATAGTCGTAAACCTAAAAATAGGGTCGGCTGTTCAACGACGGTTAAAAAATTTTCTTCTTCTTCAGCACGGCAGCCCCTTACAGGCCTTGGCTGCCTCAACCACACTTAGCCTCCAATGCCTCCTGTCCATGGCGACTTTTTTCCAGTTGTTTATGTTTAATACTTTTAGATCTTTAGCAGTGTCATCCAGCCATCTAGTTGGAGGTCTTCCTCTAGCCCGAGATCCCGAAGGATTTTTAAAGGTGGCGATTCGGACTGTATTATTTTCTGGACCTCACCAGATATGGCCAAGCCATCTCAATCTATTGCTTCGGATGACCTTCGGCTGTCTATAGAGTCTATATAATTCAAAGTAGCATCTGATTAGCCAAAAGCCTCTTTAACGGTTATAAAATATCATATGAAAATATATAAAAAAACAAGTTTGACTGGGAAATAGAAGTGGCCTGTGCGTAATACTAACCCTATTGCCACTATCATTCCGTTGGTCACGAAATCATAAGCCCTTACCCTCCATAAACCCGCTAGCCTACAACGGACTGTTCCAAGAACATGTATAAGTAACTTTTAAAAAAAAGGAAGAAAGAAAAATAATTATTTAATACGTAATATATAGTGAAAATTAAACACTAATCGAAAAATAAAATTTCATATTTAATTGAAACTTACAAATAACTGGATTATTCCTTAACTCTCATTACTGATGTCGAGTGTTTAGTTCCAACATTAAAAGCTCTCAAATTATATTTCGGAAAAGTGGCTAAACCCCTCGATTATTAATGAATATCCCCATATGTTGTTTTCAGACTCCGCTTCACTTAAGTCGTGATTAAATGGCGATATATGTGAATGCATCCATAAGCCTATAATATCATATATCTCTCACACGTGACATATGAAGAGATCCTATAGGAGCATCCGAGTGGAATATGCAAGTGATTAGAAACTCGACATGCTCCAATCATTTCACGATATGCAACTCATTCGAAATCTCGAGTATTAGCTCGGTGTTCTATACCTTTTATCAATTATTCTCAATATGCATTAATGTGTTTACAACCAGTTCCGTTACTCCATCTAAATATGCTTCTTTTGGTACTGGAATATCAAAAGAAAAGAATATATTGGGTAGAATATTTGTTGAATTTATGTTTTATGAACGTGTATTAGTATCTAGGTGTTAAAAAAAATTAAGTTTATTGTTCTATTGAATAATGAAATATGCTAAAAATGGATTGCCGTGCTATTCCAAAAATTAAGTTAAGGCAGAAATAGATTACAATACTTTTCTAAAACTTAAAATAAAATAGAAATTGATCTAATTACTATTCGAAAACGATATATTGTCCAAAATAGTCAAATGATATATAGTCATAAGGAAACAATATATTGGGTAGAATGTTTGCTGAATTTATGTTTTATGAGCGTTTATTAGTAGTGTTGAAATTTGAAATAAAAGAAAAAATTAGGTTTATTGTTCTATTGAATAATGAAATATGCAAAAAAATGATTGCTGTGTGCTATTCCAAAAATTAAGTTAAGGCAGAAATAGATTAAAATACTTTTCTGAAACTTAAAATAAAATAGAAATTGATCTAATTACTATTCGAAAATGATACATAGTCCAGAATAGTCAAATGATATATAATCAAGAGGAAAGAATATATTGGGTAGAATGTTTGTTGAATTTATGTTTTATGAACGTGTATTAGTATCTAGGAGTTAAAATTTGAAACAAAAGAAGAAAAAATTTAGTTTATTAATCTATTGAATAATGAAATATGCTGAAAAATGATTGCTCTCTGCTATTCCAAAAATTAAGTTAAGGCAGAAATAGATCAAAACACTCTTCTAAAACTTAAAATAAAATAGAAATTGATCTAATTACTATTCTAAAATGATATATAGTCCAAAATAGTCAAATGATACATAGTCAAAAGGAAAGAATATATTGGGTAGACTGTTTGTTGAATTTATGTTTTATGAACGTGTGTTAAACTAGGTGTTAAAATTTGAAACAAAAGAGAAAAAAAGTAAGTTTATTGTTCTATTGAATAATGAAATATGCTAAAAAATGATTGCTGTGCTATTCCAAATATTAAGTTAAGACAGAAATAGATTAAAATGTTTTTCCAAAACTTAAAACAAAATAGAAATTGATCTAATTACTATTCGAAAATGATACATAGTCCGAATCTATCAAAATTTTATTTAAAAAATTAAAAATAAAGTATTAACTTTGTTTTTGTCAAAAAATCTTAACAGGTATCTTAACAACAAAAAAACTTAAGGAGTTATTGACAATTTTTTTTAAATTTTATTTTCCCACATTTAATCAATTTATTTTAACATATTATAACAATAAACTTGAAATAAGCTACTTCTAGCATCTATATACACTTTGGCAAAAAATTAAATGCAAAGAAATCAATTTAAATTATTATTCCAAAATTAACATGAAATATAAATTGATAAAAATTTTACTTCAAAAAATAAAACACAACTATCTAAAAACAGCGGGAAAAAAATTGTAGAATTGATTACAGTTTTTTTCGTATTTTATTTCAATTGCACGAATTTTTAGCAACTTAATTTAACATTTTTATAAAATATTATATCAATAAACATAAGATCAATTGTAATATCGATTTCGCAAAAAGTAAAATTAAATATCGATCGATTAAATTACCATTCCGAAATTAAAATGAAACAGAAATTGATCAAAGTACTGGCGCAAAATTAAAATAAATAAAGAACAACAATTTAATTGCAGTTCTTTTGCATTTTATACTTTCTTTATTCGCAAATTTATCAACTGATCTTATAATTTTATTCACACATTATAACAATGAAAGTGAAATATTCACTTTTGCTGCCCGATTCTAATTAATCGTCATTAGATAAAAGCTCGTCACAATGTAAACACTTCCAAATAATAAACTAATGAATAATTTCTAGACATTCATTAATAAACTCATGGAAGCGAGTAACAACTTAAATAGAGGCTCCTATCAAACTCTGAGACCTGTTATTTTGACTAGATACACAACCACTCGAGTTATCTTTGTTGAGTTAAGCGATTAACGAAATTTAAGCTTCAAAGATGTTATAGTTAGTAAATCTTACGTTTTACGCGCCTTCAGATAATAATCTTGTTTAATATTAACGTTAAAGAATATACAATGTAGTTAAAAGTTAATCCAAGTAAAATATAATGAAAATACTTGAAGACTATTTTTTTAAATTAAATAACTAGGTGTTTTCATTTAAGAAATAGCAACCATCTGTTTTAAATTTGAACTATGTTAACGCATTTCTTAAGTCCATTACACAGTAAAAAATATCGTATAAAAAAGTTTTTTTTTTCGTTAAAATTCACGGGTAATTATTTTTATTCGCGAAAAAAAAATTTCTTAACCGTTTAGAAAGGGCGAGGGAACAAAAAATCGCTTCCTCAAGTACGCTAACTATGAGTATATTTGTAGCAAAGAGTACGGATACGTACTAATATGCGATGTAATTGAGATCATGGCCGCTGGAGACAGAAACGCTTGTCTCATATATGATACCGTATATGCGATGTAACACTGGATTTCTTTGGGCATGATGGGGACTCTCTTAGCGTGGATAGCGCTAAGGCTAGTGTCTTCGAAAAGACCAACCAAATAAGCTTCTCTGGCCTCTTGAATAGCCATGACAGCAGAGCAATGACTTTAGAACTAAAAGTTTAAAATCAACAAGTTATAAAATTTGTATGAAAAAGTTCGGAA
Source organism: Parasteatoda tepidariorum (assembly GCF_043381705.1). NCBI lineage: Eukaryota > Metazoa > Arthropoda > Arachnida > Araneae > Theridiidae > Parasteatoda > Parasteatoda tepidariorum. Next base: position 10,332,008 of record NC_092204.1, read on the forward strand.
TCTGAACAACCCTTTTGTTTTGCTCAGCAGATATTCACAGAAAAACTCCCAGAAGAAAGCAAGCAGAGTGTCTCTTGATGAAGTCCTGTTTTAACGTTTCTTTCTTTTTTTTCAATTTGCTTTACTAATTCAATTTAATTATAGTTCTCTAATCGTTTTGTAAACTTATAAATTATGCAGGGTGTTCCGTAATGACCACACTTAATTTAATTTTTAAAATCCTTGTCCAAAATTAAATCCAAAAACTAAACGCATTGGATATGAGAAGTAAAAAAAAATACTTAAGAACGTTTTTGCCATCTGACCAACCAATGAAAAATGTGAAAATGAGAACCTTGAAAGCCAGTTTAATCGCCAGGTTAAGGGAAAAACGAAAAATTTTAATTCCAGCATTCTTTACTCTAAATTTAAAACTAAAATGCCAGATGTGAGTAATTAATGTGAAACGCGTTTTATCTGCATAATGAATTAAGAAATAGAATTTTGATAAAAATAAAATAACATAAGCAGTTTAGTCAAAGCCTTTACGTTACACACTCATCTCTCTCTTTCTCGCTGAATATATATAATTAAGAAAAATCTTCTTCCAAAGTACATAATATCGCTAATTGCTAGTGGAAACAACCAAATATAACTGAAGGTTTCACTCGGATTAAGAAACACCCTGTATATACACAATTAGGAAAAATCTTTTTAAAATTAACATGATGCCGTCAACCTTTAGAGAATGCTGGAAATAACGAAATATAACCAGAGTTACAGTAAGAATCATTGAATTTACCAGATTTGCTAAGAGAATAAAAAACATAACTCTATTTTGCATTTGTTAATTAAATAACTTCCAAAACAAACACAATTTTATAATTTGTAAGTTATTACTTTTTAAGCTATTCAGGTAACAGGGTGCGTAGTCAAATTTTTCAACAAAAAATAAGCACCTTTTAAGCACTTTTCAAGCACTCAAAAAATATTTTTAAGCACTTTGACAAAATATCATAATTAGACAGGGTTGGCAAGTTTTTGACATTTATTGATGGTTTTGTCCGGTTTTATTTGCTTGCCAGCGATGAAGACGATGGCGCGTCACCAACGATGAAATAAACCAGCGAAAGGAAATTTTCTATCGCTAATAGCGAAGAAAAAATTGACAACGTTTAGTTGGTCCCCGTAAGCAGCAAAAAATTCGGGAAATTTTTCTATTCCATTACAGAGGGAGTAAAATGAAGTCTGAAATGGAGAATATTCAGCAAAATACAGCAGAGATGCACACAAGAGTGCAAGAATCCAGCTCAGTATACGCAAGTGCGGACCCGCATGTATTTCATCAAACATCTAAAACAAATGGTGTTTTCATACACTACAGACCGACGGTAAGCCGAAATAAATTGGGGTAGAATAAATTGTGAAAACGTTGAATAGGACGATGTCTTTTTGCATTATTTGTGGCGAAAATCAACACGGTAAAAAAAAATATCATATTTCGGAAAAAAACAAAATTAAGCACTTTTTAAAAACATCCATGAAAAAAAGCACCTTTAAGGGCTTTTAAAAAACGAACANGTACGCCGAAATAGATTGTGATTGAATAAATTGTGAAAACGTTGAATAGGATGATGTCTTTTTGCATTATTTGTGGCGAAAATCAACACGGTAAAGAAAAATATCATATTTCGGAAAAAACAAAATTAAGCACTTTTTAAAAACATCCATGAAAAAAAGCACCTTTAAGGGCTTTTAAAAAACGAACATCGAAAATAAACACTTTTAAAAATGTTACGCACCCTGGGTAATTCATGAAAATCGGTGAGCGCAAAGAACAGGGATCAAAGCCTCCTAGTGCAATAAGAAATTTAAGTATTTACTAAAAATTTAATGCAGAGCAAGTTAAAATATCGAATAAAAATATTGCTGGAGACATTTCCTTAATATTTGTTTCAATGACGTAAATTCAAGGAAGCATATCTTTCTCTCTTCCTTATTCTGCAACTTGAAAAAATGCTTATTTAATAAAAAAGAAGAAAGATTTCAAAACAATCCACTTTTTCATAAATCCTCTTTTTTTAATATAAAAGTGTTTTTGAAATATATTTAAATGTTCTTATGTAGTTCTTTCTTCATGGCATAATGGATCTCTGTACCTTGTACTTTAAATTCGTTGGAAAAAAAATACAAAGCAATTTTGAAAAAAGAATTCTCTTTTTCTAAATGAAAGCCCTACTTTATAAATGTTTCAGCGATAATGCATGTTATCGCTGAAAAACATCCATATTTTATTTTTCATAAATGGATCGGTTGAAATGAATGAGATAGGTTAAAATAAAGAAATGTATCATCTAGTTTGAACAAATAACAGTAAAGAAAAGAAAGGAAGGAAAAAGAAAAAAAAGAAGAGCACGCGAAGAAAGAAACCTTTCTAACAAGTATCTGTTTTGATGTCATACTTTTGTATAAACTTTAACTATTGTACAAAAAAAAAGCGAAAGAGAGAGTAAGCAGTACATCATTACATTTTACGATGATCCATCTTTTTTTTTCGAAAACCGTTTTGGTGTGTTATACAGATTATAAAGCAGTTCACGAACATAGAACCGAACAAAATAAAGAAAAATAAAGAAAGTTACACAATTTTGAATGAAGGCATTTTGAACGTATACAGTCCCTCTCCAAATTATTAGTCATACTATAAGATTCTATGTAAAATCTTAAATCCGGGTGATACTGTACAGCTTTAATGCTCATATACAAGACTGGAACCGGTTTGCACTTGTTTACGTTCGTATATCAGTTGGTTAAACTAGACGATATTTAATATAAATTCGACGATTGGATAAATCAGACGATATATTATAAAAATACAGAATATTTATTATATCAGGTATTATATTAGTATATTATAATAATTAGACCAAATTACTTGACGCACTGTAATGTTTTAATAATTACATGTTTGGCACGAATTTGTATGCAATGCTTTTATATTTAAACATACATGCAATGAGTTTTTATTAAGGAGATTTTTTACATACTTCCTATTTCTATTTATTTTGAACGTATTGCATGACAATGATAACCAATTGATACACGAGTGTAAACAAGTGCAAACAGGTTTCAGTCAAGTAAAAACAATAAAACTGTATAGTATCACCTGATAATTAAGATTTTACATAGAATCTTATAGTGTGTCTAATAATTTTCACAGGGACTGTAGTGCATTGGTAAACTGAATTCTGTAATAATCTTATAGTGTGATTTACCTATATTTTCATGCATACATTGAGAAATATTGCGTGTAGGGAAATCAAATTTATATCGTAAAAACATTAATGACTAAAAAAAGTTGAATTCCGGTAATAAAGTCTAAAGATACGGATATTTAAAACATTTGTTTGACAATTTCTCAGTTCGTTCTAGCAAAAGTTTATCACAAATGTTTAGTTTTCAAAATTAAAGTTATTATTACTTACTATCACAATAATATTACCAGACTACTCCTCAAATTGTTATCAATTGTTAACAAGATAAACAATATTTTGCTTTAGTTCCATTACATTGACTAATAATAAAATACAATTGTTAACAATATGAGTAGATTTTGTGCTAATTTCGTTATATTAACTACCATTATAAAAATACTTTTGCTAACAATATAAGCAGATCTTATTGACTGTTATAAAAATACATTTGTAAACAATGTAATCAGGTTTTGCGTCAGTTTTTTTTATATTGACAAGTATTAAAGTACAATTGCTGACATTGAAAGCAGGTTATGTGTTAGTTCCGTTACATTGAATAGTATTAAAGTACAATTGCTAACAATGTAAGCAGATTTTATGTTGGTTCATTTATATTGACTGTTATAAAAATAAATTTCAAAACAATGTAACCACAATTGTTGACAATGTAAGAAGGTTTAGTGTTAGTTCCCTTAAAATGACTAGTATTAAAATACAATTGCTAACAATTTAAGCAAATTTTAGGTTAGTTCTATTATATTCACTAGTATAAAAAATACCTTTGTTATCAAAGTAGGCTGGTTTTGGGTTAGTTTCTTTATATTGACTAGTATTAAAATACATTTTTTAACAATATAAGCAGGTTTTGCGTTAGTTTCTTTAAATTCATTGGTTGTTGTAAAATTGTTGACAATGTAAGTAGGTTTTGTGTTAGTTCCCTTAAAATGACTAGTATTAAAATATAGTTGCTAACAATGCAAGCAGATTTTATGTGAGTTCTATTATATTAACTAGTATAAAAAATACATTTGTTTACAAAGTAGGCTGGTTTTGCGTTAGTTCTTTTTAAAATTGACTAGCTTTAAAAAACAAATGCTAACAATGTAAGCAGGTTTGTGTTAGTTCTATTATATTTACTAGTATTAAAATACAATTGTTGACAATGCAAGCAGGTTTCAAATTGGTTCTATCACGCTATTACTGAACAGACGGACGTGATCTTTTCCTTAAAATGTCGTTCTAATATTGAAATACACCTCTTGATAGTCAAGAAAAAAAAAGCGTTATAATTCCAAGACCACTTCAACTTTCTTCTCTATAATTGACTAGAATGGCAGCTAAATTCCTCTTTAGTTCCTTATTCCCTTCTGAATAACTTAATCGCTTGGAATAAACTTCATCGATGTTCAGTAAAGCAGATATCGATTAGCGTTTCGACAAGAGTTTTCGCGACGGATCAGCAAATTTCAATTGATTTATCGATGTTAAACATTCTCCTTTGAATCGTGAAGTACTTAGTAAAATTTAACCTCACTGTAAGAACCCTTCTTTTCCTGGAAATGAAACGTGTTTAAGATGGTTACAAAAAGAGCTTAGGTAGTCTAGTTTTCATTTATTTTGTCAAAAAGCACAGGGGTGGTTTTGATGCATAATTTTTGTTATTTAATCCTAGTACTCTACATTAAATTTTGCCTTATTCTAGTACTCTACCTAAATGTTGCCTTATTCTAGTACTCTACTTAAATTTTGCCTTATTCTAGTACTCTACCTAAATTTTGCGCATTTACAACAGCCCATAAGGGGCTAGGTGGTCATCGAAGTTGTGGCTGCACATTTTCTTGACCAGCGGCATGATGTCAATGAGGACAGCATTGCGCATCGACAACCTTTACTTACCAGGCACATTTTATACATATGTAAAAATATTTGTCATTCACTCATTCAATTCTCCCACTTCTTATGAAGATAGAAAACAAAACTTAGAAACTTGAGTTCTTAATAAAAAAGTAGAAAAGTTTTGAAGTTTTATTTCGATATTTTGTAGTAATCGGGGTTATTGATAATAAATCCAAATTCATACAATTTCACTCAGAAAAAGGTCTCAAAATTGAACCATCTGCTCTTTATAACACCAATAGAAAAACTAAAAGTTTCATTTCGACACTTTGTGATTTATTGAGAAACTAAATAAAAATTATGCTGAATAAAAGTTTGTCACAAAGACAGAAATCTCATACTCAATTTCAACTACGTATTCCTTATCACATAAAAAAAACAACAGTTAAAAATTTTCCTTTCGATATTTTTGAATTATCGGAGTAAGTAAAGAAATTTTGTGTTTAATTTTGTGTTATCGGAGTAAGAGTGTGAAATCTTGTAAGTGTAAGAAAATTGTAAGTGTTTAACCTATGTTAATTATTCTGTATGACCTGTGATAATTAACCTGTATGTAATACTAAATAGTACGTTTTTAGCAGAATAGATGTCTGTAATGTTTGGCATGGGAAGTTCAAAAATATTTTTTTCCATTCGTAATTAACACTAGAAAGACGGAAAATTAGTATATACCTATATTGCCCAAAAGCAGTCAAAATGACTGCATTGTGAATGAGTAAATAATGCGCAAAAAATTTTATTTAAAATTAATTTTTAATATTTTTTATATCATTTACAGTTATATAACAAGTTATTAGTAAATATTAACAATAAAAAAATTATATGTTGTACAAAATTCTAAGAAATTGTGTCATTATATATATCATTGTTTTTCTAATTGAAATTAAAAGCAGTCAAAATGACTTCCTTAGGCAATCTAGTGTTAACAGCCGCTCCCTCAAACCTCAATAAGCTTTAAACTTTATTGATATGCATGAGAAATCACATGACTCAATCACTTCTAAAGTATTAAAATAATTCTCTGAGTATTTCTTGAGAAATATGAAAAAATTAGTTAGTATAGAAATTATTTTGTCCTACCCCTGTTAATTATTTTGTCTAACCCCAGTAAGTAACAATTGCTAGTCATATAATTAGTTAAAAAAATAGTTCCAATGCAAATTACTGCAAAATTCTCATAATTATTATGAATACAAGTGTTGAAAAAGTCTCAGTATTATAAACTATACATAATTGAATAGTAATGAATAGATGATTCTAATCATATTAGACTAGGCGAACGATGAGTTATTAACTTTTTTAGAATATTTAGTAAAATAATGTTTTTTAGAATAGTAATAAATACATTTTAAAACCTTTAATTAAGAGAATTCTGAGTTGTTTTTGTGTTTGAAAATTAGGTACAATTTTCAACCTAATAAGCGAATTTCGTGTTAATGCGTTGTTGAAAATTAATAAAATACAATTATCAACCCAATAACCAATTTTCGAATTTCCATTGTGGAACATTGTTTAAATACGATTGTCGATAAACAAATTTCGAGATAATTCCATTGTTAAAAATTATTAAAATATAATTATCATCTCAATCAAATTTCCAGTTAGTTCCATTGTTAAACAACACTTAAAATACTATTGCTAACGCTTTAAGGCAATTTTAAGTTATTTTCATTAAATTTATTATTGAACAGTATTTTATTTTTAAGGGATCCGTATTTGTTTTTAGACTTGTTAGAGATTTGTGGTTTATTGGAGATAGTGTAGCTAAGCTACACCCACTGGTATTAGAAACAACAACAACATTTGATCAGTATTAAAATACAATTGTCAAATCTTTGAATAAATGTTGAGTTGTTTCGTCCCATTTTTATTGACTAGTATTAAAGTATAATAGTTAACAAATTAAGTAGATTTCAAGTGGATTCCATTATACTGATAAAGAACAGTATAAAACCATCTTTTGATTCAAATTTCGTTCCGAAACTGAAATCACTTCCTGATTGTCAGGGGCGAAAAAGAATTCTAAGTTCAAGCCCACTTAAATTCCTTCTCTGCCTTTGACTATCACAGTAGTTAACTTCCTTTTTAACTGTTCATCACTTTCTGAATAACTTAATCACGTAGAAGTAACTGTGTCCTTTTTATAGGCTGGTATGGATTAAATAACTTTACCTGGAGGTTTTCTACAAGAATTTTCTCGACCGCTCAGCAGATTTCAATTGATTTATCGATGTTTCTCATTTCCCCTTTGGTGTATTTCGTAAATTCCATAGTAAAAAGGGAAGAAAAAAAACTTTTTGCGGAAACGGTACGTGATTAAAATGTATTTGAAAAACCCTACCAAGTCAAGTTCTGATTTAATTTATTGAAAAGTATAGAGATTGCGAATATACACTTTTTTCAATTGTAAAACCTTTATCATTTAATTAATTTTCTGTACATTTTCTAAAAATTTAAAAGTGTTGATAATTTTAATGCACTTTTTATTTATTTTCTTTTTGTAATTTTTACATGTCAAAAAAAACCCGACCAGGTGGCCGAGTGGTTCGCGTGCCTGACTGCGTAGCCGATGGTTGCGGGTTCGAACCCCGCTCAGGGCATGGATGTTTCTTTCTCTCTCTGTGTTCTATGTCCTTTCCTCTGTGTGAATGCAATCCACCCTATAAATGGGTTTGTGGTTGTATGACGTGGGCGACGCTACTCCACCGCCGTGGCTTAGCCATAGGTGCTCACTTGGTAAAGATAAGAGAGTAGCAATTCTGGCATTTCTGCCCGCCCAAGTGCCCGCCATTAACCAAAAAAAAAAACATGTTAAAAAAATACATCACATCAAAATACACACTTAGTGTGACTCAAATTATAAGTTCATCAATATATATTAAAACAATACTTTATTATTGTCTTAATACACAGTTTTTTATTGTTCCCTGAAACGGATCGTATGCAATATTTACACACACAAACAAGAGGGCATTTGTTTTACATTTCAGTTTGTACTATTACATGGAAAAAAAGCAAGATCGACACTACCATAATATGGTAAAATTTATTGTGTTTCTGGCTCTATGAGAACATCAAATATCTCGGTAATGTTTACCGCTTTTGTAATAATTTTGGTGAAAGTAACAACAAAATTTGATTTTTTAATACGTGATAAAATTTGGTAAATGTGGTACATTTTAGTAATTTTATCTCGGCATATTAAAGCATGACATAAAAACCATTTATTCGTTTGAATTTAAATTCGCTTTTCTATTTTGTACTAAATGTGTCGAAATAAGAACTATAATTTTAAAAACTCGAATTTAGGGTGGACTATTACTATTTATTATACCAAAAAATCACCTTATGAATGGCCTAAATACGGTATGTTTGATTTTATTAACCAGAATTATTTTTTGGAGTTGTTTAAATGTCTTATGTCTTTTTTATGAGAAATATCATTACCATATCACACGGAAATTTTACCAGAATATTTTCTCAGTGTGCTTTAAGTAGCTTTAGTAGCAGTAAAGTTGCTTTACGTTGAAGTCACTTCACAGTGAATTTCTGTCCGAAACAAAATGTTCTGATAAGAACACAAAATAGTATTTAAGATCTTCTCCGTATAACAAGTTTTTTTTAAACCTTTACCTTTTATTTTGTTTTTCATCATAACTAGTATTCCAAATAAAAAGCATGAATAACATCAATCGTCCTTCAGTATAAAGTAATTCTTATTACGTACTATTTTGTGATGAACATGTTAAAAACAGTATTTGACTTAATAAATTTTTTATATTATTAAATAGTAAATAAATTATAATAATAGGAATACAAAATAGCATTTAAGAGCTTCTCCATATAACGAAGTTTTCCAAACGTTTACTTTTTATTTTGTTTTCCACCATTAACTATAATTCCAAATAAAAAACAAACTAAATCACTGTTCTTTTATAGTAAAGAAATTCAATAATATCGCCTTATTACGTACTATTCTGATAAACATGTTTAAAACGGTATTCGACTTACTAACATTTTTGAATCGTTAAATAGCAAATGTGTATATTTTAAGATAAATTTTATGTACAGTAAAAATAATGGATGCAAAATTTTAAATTATTATTAGGACTTGTTTATATGCATTATAATTAAGTAATTTCATGGAGGAAAAGCTTTTCATGGTTTCTTTAGAAAATCATAAATTAAATATAAATTTAAAAAACAAAAATTATAAATGAAGTTCCATTAGTAACCAAGAAAATTGGTTATGTTTAAATCTTTTCTTAATAGAATCGTAAACTAGTTAATGAAACAAAATTTTAAAAACAGTTCGGAAAATGTAATTGAATAATTATTAATTTTGATGCAAAAATCTATTTATCGTTTAAAAAATGGCTGCGAATTAGTGAGAAAATGCTGAGTAAGAGAGAAAATAGGCCACAGGTTGGAGCTCCTTACCAATTTGATAAAATAAAGCAATAAATAATTAATTTAATTTAGTTACTGTATAAAAAAATTACATTTTTTTCGGTTTCGACGCAACAAAATGTATTTTTGATAAAAGTGAAAAAAGTACTGTAAGTTTAAAAAATTTTCCCCCATTAGTAATGAAAGTACTTCAGAAAGATTTAAAATCGAACTTAAAAAGACTTTTAAAATGTTTTAAGAAGACTGAAAAATTGAGGAATGAAAAAATTTGAAATGGGTTATTTCTAATGGGTTTTATTTCCTGGAAATCTTAGTGATGTGATAGTATAAATATTGGATTATATTTTTTAAAACATTTTATTATTCAAAATACACAAAAAACGTTATTTTATGTATTCTTTAAATGTTAAAATCCATTAAAAGTTTAAAACAAAGGAATTTTTATGCCCCTTTCCCGATCAGGAACCTGTAAGGTTTTCCTAATCTTATGTTACATTGATTTCCATCCTATTTTAATTTATTTCATTACTTGCACTATTACTTGAAGCTCATAATATAATAAATATGCTCTAATAAATATGCACTATTTATTCAGATTTTGATAATTTATTAATACATTTAAAAAAACACAAAAACATAAGAAAATAAGAATTTCCAATGCTTTTCTTTTTATATTAACAAAATAATAATTTAAACTTAAAAAACAATAATCTTTTTGTTAGAAAAAATTTATCGTATAACGAATCAGTGTGTAATTACTTACTTTTCCTTTAATTGTTTATTTGGTTTATTTTCAATTATTATATTTATTGTTTGGTTTATTTTCTTCTTTGATTCTTAAATACACGAATTAGAGCTTGCAAAGGCAAAAAAAGAGGGTATCTTACAACTTCCAATCTATTTCTTTAATCCGTTTTTAATTGTCACATATTTAAGAAGCTTTACTTACAAGAATAAGTCAACGCAAATTCTTGGAGGGATTTTTCTTTTATTGATGGTTACGACTTCCACAGTTAATATCTTAATCCAACGACTGATTTCTCTTTAAATATGTTATTATTCTTTGTATGACAATATTTTTTTGTCATCATTATATGACATTATTATTTGTCATTATTATATTATTTTCAGGCCGAAAAATTCATGTAACAATGCTAAGAACTTTTCAACAACGAAACTAAATGGATTTAAGTTTAACTTCTCTAGTTAATTTTAATCGTTAACTTTACTAATTAACTTCTCTATAAGTTAAACTTCTCCACAGATAGTCAAAGCATAACCGAAATTCCTTTTCAGATGATACAAATGTTCCACTGTAGAAATAAAGTTAATCCTCTTCAATCACATGATATAAAACCAAATCAAATTAAATGAAAACCAATTTATTATTTACAGTTCCAAGAACATTTAATACCTTATTTTAAAAATATTAACTATTTTGAAATAACAACAAAAATCAGCCAATACTCGCAGCTAAGCGTATCGTACGTACCTTTTATATTTTTTTGTGAGTCCGTAAAGATATTTTTTCGTATTTTCTTGGTTTACTGTTACGATTTTTACTCTAAAATTACGGTAAAGTAATCAGCAGCAGTCAGTCCATACAATTAACCATAAAGTTTACGGTAAAAAAACATTTTTAACTTTACGGTTTTGAAACCATTTACAACTAATATGGCTAAAAATGCATGGTTTCAAAGTCATGAAAAAATATGTAATTAGACATCGGAACTAGTCTTTTCGTTAGGTAATGGGCATTGGTGTTAGGTTAATGTTGAGTTGAGTTTTGTCAAATAAACTGTTGAATGTGGTTTAATTAGTTTATCTGATTGTGTCACCTATCGTAATAGATGGTAAATGATAGCTTTTTTGTTTTTGTTTTAAGCAGCTTTATGGTGCTGCCATCTATGCGTGAGTCAGAGTATCGTACACTATCCTTCATGGTCACGAATTGGGGAATGGAGTACACTGGAAACTCTTAAAGCGTTGAAAGGAATGGAGAAAACATTGTGTCGTCAAAGTTGGAACTCGAACACGCGTTCTGTTGGTCATAATATGGACGATAAGCCCTCTATGCTATAATATATACCCAGTTGCAAGGAACTAAATTACTTCCTTTGGTAGGCCTAGTTGGTACTATAAAATTCTGTTTTTTTTAACCATATTAGGTGATCCTAATTCGATACAGCCCTAAATAAAATATTGGAAAGTTAATATGTTAAAAATAAGATATTAAATATTTCTGAAATTCTATTTCTGATGTACTGTACTATTTCTTCATAAAAGGTTTTATAACTTCTAATCTACAAGTTATATCACCATGGGGGAGATTTTATTTGATTCAACATAAAAAAATACATCAAAACAACATGTCACTTGTATATACAGCAAAGTTGTCCTTTGTCCCCTTACCCTCCGTAAGCACTAGATTGAGACTGCAGCTCACCTCGGGGAAAGGTATTAACTTCACATTGGGCCTAAATCGCATTTTTTAAAACAATTCACAGCTTTCCCAAAACTATTTCTGTATTTAACGACTCAAATACGGGTTTCAAACTATATGGTCATTTTATAAAAAAAGTTGAATCAGTAACCATAGATCTGTGAACTGATTTTGTTTATACAATATACTTAAGACTTCTTTTCCAGAAATTTCATGCTTGTCTACAGTTTTGGCAAAGACAGTTAATGACCCAGAAAGTTGAGCCAAATTTCAGTTTCTTGCAACTTTAAGGTCACGCCAAATATACATCACACATATGTTTATCATTTTTAACTATTACTCATCTGTCTGTATTCACAGAAATATATAACCTTTGTGGTTCACGTAGGCTCTACAGTTGAACCTCGATCAACTGTACAGCCTACGTGCTTTTCGTTTTCCCGTACGTATCAATATATTTCAAGGTCCTATCACAAACGCTATTCAATTGATGTTAGCCCTTTACTTTACGGCTAGTATATTAAATAGACCAGAATGGCTCTATCATGCTAAGCGCCGTAAGGAAAAGGTTAATAATACCCGTTTAGATCGTTTTAAAAACAGCAGATTCTACAGTCTACGGTTCAGAAATTCCACCGACATTTAAAGGAGTACATTAAAGGTGGAAGAGCGATATACATTTTCCCCACATTGGTGATCTTCGGACGTGATGTGAACACACCTACCTTGGCAGAAACGCCCACTACGATTTGAACACGCCTACTTCGATGAATGGTCCAGTTTGAACAGTTAACTTGCTACTTGTGACTGCAGAGTTGTCCTCCTCACGCTGTTGCTTCTGAGTCTCGATGACACACAACGTACAACGTATACACTCGACTGCTTAAGGCAACGCAGGACCCACCGTAAACTTAATACAGCTCTCCCGATCAGTACTCAAATCGTCTGGCGATTTTAATACAGCTCTCCCGGCTTCTCACAAAACAGCAATGAATCAACTGGTGGTATCCATTCATCGAATTCTATCACAGGTATAATTCTGGTAGGAAAGTACTGTAGTGTGTCTACCACTACCAAAATACAATTGCAATTCAAATAGTATATAAGACATGTTTACTCCATTCTATGGAGCGGTACCTTTACATCGAAGAAGGTTGACATTGGCGATAACAACTCACCCCCCCCATAAATATATTGAAGTTATTTTGTTTTAAAATTAAAATGAGTGTATCTTTCGATGCTAGTGATGTAGAAAAAATATGAGGATTCGTTACAATTTGGGAAAAATACCTCAAACATCAGGTTTGATGGTTATGCATGTGTTGATGAAAATGTTGAAACTGTGGTTAAAGAAATGGTTGCTCAAGTGCAAAGGGATGCCGATGAACACGATGACACGAAACTACAACCAATGTATGAAACCGCAACCAAACACAATTATGGAAGGACTCGAAGCCTTTAAAATAGTGAGGAACTTTCTGCGTTCTTGCAAACTAACAGAAAATTAACAGCAATCTGTTGTAAATATCAAAAATTTATTAAGAAGAAAAGAGAGTGCTCAATTCAAAATTTCCGAATATTTTAAATAATTTTAGATGTACTTATTCATCCTACTTTTGCATCGTAAATATTTTCACATTAAGTACACATATGTTTCCAATTATAATTTTTTCATACATAATTTGAGATTATAAATTTTCAAATTTATGACTACTTTATTCATTTTCATACATTTTCAAATCATTTGTTGATGTTTTATGGGGATCCGCATTCGTCCATTTTTCTGCATCTATCATTCGCAATGAATGGTCCCTAGAGAAACGATCAGTCGAGGTTCTACTGCAAGTAGATATTTTGATGGTCTAAGCCTTAGAAAATTGCCCTTTTTCAAAGAATTTTGAATGACCTTTGGCCTTTGATGCAAAGGTCCACACAAAGTATTTATGTTTTAATAGTTAACGCGAACGTAGTAGAACATAAACTAAAGGTCAGTGTCATCCATTCATGAGATTCATTCGTTTTGCAAAAAGTATAACCAAAACTCCAGAGGATCTTAAGTTTTGCCAGCGTTCCCCCACCCCCAAAAAAAAAGAAATTGAGAAAAAAAAATTTCGTAAACATTTAAAAACACATGTCTAACAGTTTTATATAAAGACCGTAACCTGAAAATTTCAGGAAAATAAAAACGTTAAGTATTCCAAACCTGTCTAATTTCTCCAGTTTAAAAAAACAAAATACTAACACTTAGGGAGGAAGCCCAATCCGTCTATCATCAGTATCATCACCAGGAGTTGGCACTTGACTCCGCCTGTTCGGACGCAGAGTTCATTTCAGCTCGGGAGTAAGAGGCGAAACAATTCCGAGCTTGAAAATGAGACAACCCATAATGAGAGCCAAACACTAACAGTGAATTCCTTTTCAGTCACCTACTTCGCTTTATGATCTGCTACTATACCGTTCGTTACTCTAGCTAATTAAATATATTTTTAATTTAAAAACTGCTCTTTTCCCAGCAAAATGTCTCAAAAAGGATAAACTATTCACTCAAAAGAGAGAAACATCATCAAATTATGAAATATTTGAAGTTAAAAAAAATGCACATGAAGATTGCGAAATAAACATTTTTGTCATACAATCGCCAAATATCAACCTTGTTTAGTATTGTTCGCATCTTTCTCCATAAAATAGCGAAATAGTATCGTCGGATACCACGTGATGAAGGCGGAGCCAAGTGCCAACTCCTGGTGAACAAACTATAGCAGCTTGTGTTGCTCTAGAGCTACATTAAAAACTAAGCAAATTATTTCATTGAAAACTGTTTCTCCGGCACTGCTGAGTTAAACAGGAGTCTACAATTATTATTTGTCTATATTTAAAAATACTAATCTGAGAATTTAAATTACTAAAATATATTTCAATTCGAATAAAATTTAATGAATCATCCCTTTCAAAATATTTAAAGACGGAAATAATTATTTGCATAGTTATCATTCCCAGATAAAATCTTTATGTTAGTATTTGCTTTGAATATGAAGTTCATTTTATCAAAGTTCTCCAAATATAGAATTATAAACAGTAAATTATAAATGAGTTAAGTATTTTATAAAGACGAGGTCATGGAATATTCTAAACTCCATTTAATTCTAATTCCATTTAAAGTACTATCTATTTATTAAAAATATAAACGTAGAATTTACTTTAATACAATAGCTTGCACAGTATAAATCTTTTCAAGAATATTATTAGTAACAAATTGCTTCAATAGAAAAAAAAACTTCAAACGTTTACAGAAGCGTACCGTTTTACTATCTTTTGATCTAAAATTCTGTGGATAAAATAAGAGCAAATTTATATACTGTTAGTTCAAAACATGCTTGCTATAAGAGCTTTTACACAAAACTTTTTTGTCAATATTCTTATATTTCTGCACAAGTGGCAGAGTTTATATATTTTTGATATAAAAGAGCATAGAGCATGAATATTTTATAAAATATATAAAAGTTTATGATAGATCATATTTCAGAAAAAATAAAAGTAAAATTGCATACATATTTTTCGTTACCCTAATACTTATTCAAAATTATATTTAAGGAAATGTATGCATTGAAAATTATTTGTATTTAACACTATAATTTTTACTTTTTCTGAAAAATATGTAGGGCTATGAAAAAGAAATGTATAATATCAGTGAAATGCAGCAGCAGTTAAAAATCGTAAAACTTATAATAGTCAATAATAAGTAATCAATGAAATAATGTAGCGAATCATTAATTGTATACCCACGTACAAAATAATTATTATAATGTACCCGTTTATCTCAAGATACATAATTAGATATATTTGTGAATTAGTAAATTAGCGAATTAGTAAATGGGAAAATTATATATAAACAAAATCATTCCAAAATTAAGTAAAAGAAAAAAGTAACAGCTGTTAATTGAAATGTATAATCAAACTAAAAAGTATAAATATTTCTAAATCACGATTTCTGAAAACGCTTAAACACATCATCGAGAAATTTGTTGAATTCTCACACTAATTTGCTGGGCTGATTTAATTATTTTACTTAAGAAATTGCATTATTAAGTGGCAATATAAATCATTCTTACTAGTTTTTCTTAATCGAAATCACTAAAACATTTAATAAAAAAAGTAATGATAATTACGATATATAATCAAATTAAAAGTACAGGTGTTTCTAAGTCACTTTTGAAAACACTTAAGCATTTCCTTAAAGACGCTTAAAAAGCAGTTTAATTCTCACACACACTAAGCTATTGGGCTGATTTAAATTCTTTTACTTAATGGCAGTAATAAATGGCACTATAAATCTTTTTTTTTTCAATTTTACTTCAACAAAACCATAACAATGTTCGGTAAAAGAAGAATAACAGCTGATAATTAATACAGTCTCTGACCATATTATTAAACGCACTATAAGATTCTATGTAAACTAATAATTATCAGGTGATACTGTACAGCTGTATTGTTTTTACTCGGATGAAACCGGTTTGCATTTGTTTGCCACTCCTGTATCAATTGGTTAACATTGTAATGCAATATGTTAAAAATATATACAAATAGGAAGTATATAAAAAATATCTTGAATATAAACTCATTACATGTATGTTTAAATATAAAAGTATTGCATACAAACTTGTGCAAATCATGTTATTATCAAACAACTGCAGTGCGTCTAATAATTTGGTCTAATTATTATAATATACAAATATAATGCTTGATATAATAAATATTCCATATTTATATAATATATCGTGTAATTTATCCTTTCTTCAAATTTATATTATATATCGTCTAATTTAACCAATTGATACACGAGTGTAAACAAGTGCAAACCGGTTTCAGTCGAATAAAAACAATAAAGCTGTATAGTATGACCTGATAATTAAGATTTTATATAGAATCTTATAGTGTGTCTAATAATTTGACCAGGAACTGTATATGTATTCAAAATAAATCAAGAGTAAAAGTGTTTTTACGTCACTTTTTTCGAAAAAACTTGAGCACTTAAAGACGCTTAAATAACGCTTTTCACTCAAACTAAGCTATTCTTTTATTAAGATAAATGGCAGTATAAATAATTTTTTTTTACTAATTTTTCTTTATTGAAACCATTTTAAAGTTTATAAAGAAAGAGTAGTATTTTCTATATGCTAATACATCTGAATACTGCTATAACATCATATAATATACTGCTATAATATTTTCTACTACAGTCTCCGGCCAACTTATTAGACGCACTATATGTTCATGTAAAATCTTAATTATCGGATGATGCTACACAGCTTTACTTTCTTTATGCGACTGAAACCGGTTTTTACTTGTTGACTTTCGTGTATCAATTGGTTAAATTAGACGATAGATTATATTAATAAAGAATATTTATTACATCAGGCATTATATTAGTATATTATGATAATTACACCGAATTATTAGATGCATTGTAGTGTTTTAATAATTACATGTTTTGCACGAGTTTATATGCTGCTCTTGTATTTAAACATACATGTAAGGGTTTTTATTGAGGAGATTTTTATATACTTCCTATTTGTATTTATTTTTAACGTATTGCATTACACTGTTAACCAATAGGATACACGAACGTCAACAAGTGTAAACCGGTTTCAGTCAGGTAAAAATAATAAAGCTGTATAGTATCACTTGATAATTAAAATTTTACATAGAATCTTACAGTGCGTCTAACAATAATTTGACCAAGGACTGTACTTTAATCAAACTAAACTAAGTGTGCTAAGTTTTCTAAGAAGCAATTCCTTCAAACCACTTAAAAATCCATTAAATTCTCTTATTACTAAGTTGTCGTGCTCATATAATTGTTTTATCTAATAAGTGGCAAAATTTTAATGAATTTATGTTCCATTAACCACCTAGGGCGTACATTCCCATGTAGGATATTTTGCTTGCAAGTGTGGTTTCCATNTATATATTGTCTAATTTAACCAATTGATACACGAACGTAAACAAGTGCAAACCGGTTTCAGTCAGGTAAAAACAATAAAGCTGTATAGTATCACTTGATAATTAAGATTTTACATAGAATCTTACAGTGCGCCTAACAATAATTTGACCAAGGACTGTACTTTAATCAAACTAAACTAAGTGTGCTAAGTTTTCTAAGAAGCAATTCCTTCAAAACACTTAAATATCCATTAAATTCTCTTATTACTAAGTTGTCGTGCTCATATAATTGTTTTATCTAATAAGTGGCAAAATTTTAATGAATTTATGTTCCATTAACCACCTAGGCATACATTGCCATGGAGGATATTTTGTTTGTAGGTATGGTTTCCATAGCAACGGACTCCCGAAATTCATTAAAATTCTTGGAGTAACAAGCAATACATATTTTCTAATTACCCTACAAGTAATTTCATCGCGTCTGTCAACCTGCACCCATTTGTTTATCACATGTACAGGTAAACAACATTGCTTTAAAGTTCGTCTCAAAACAACACCTCTCATATTGTTCAGACAGGTTTCGACATCAAAAATGAAACTTCTATGAAAGTTTAATTAAGCAAGTTGTTCTTACAACAAAAATTAAAAGCGAATGAATCGAATAAAATATGCTGGCGTTAATTAAAGTGAATGTGAATTTCAAGATTTTGAAATGGTGATTGTGAAATATGCCTCTTATTAAGACAGTTTTTAAAACTATTCCTGTTCGCTTGCAAATTCAAAAGAATTTGTGAAATATGTTTTAGATAACTTATTTTTCTACATTTAACTCAATGATAAATCGAAATTTCATCTTTTTAAGAAGCAATTCATGAAAATAATTCTAAATCACTTTAATAACTATTTAAAAAAAGTGAAATACTAAAAGTGAAATACCGAGCTATCTAATATTTTAAGGGTTTTTCTGTTCTAGTTTATTTTTTATTTTTAAAAATACCGCTGAAAAATAATACTGAATTTTATCTTCCAAACACTCGGGAAAACAAAATCTAACAACTTGATCCCATGAAATGATCGTTAATATCGTCAATAATGAAAATGAACCTAGCGAAGATGATGAAGACAGTGACGATGAAAATCAACATATAAAAATCTCTCAAGCAGACGAAGTAGTAGTAGTAGTAGTAGTAGTTCATTTACGTCGCACTAGAGCTGCACAATGGGCTATTGGCGACGGTCTAGGAAACATCCCTGAGGATGATCCGAAGACATGCCATCACAATTTTGATCCTCTGCGGAGGGGATGGTACCCCCGCTTCGGTAGCCCAACGACCTGCACGCGAAGTCGAGCACTTTACGGTAGCACAGTTTAACGAGGACCAATACCGCACACCCTCGGTTAAAGTCGAAGAACGCAGACGAAGAACGCAGACGAAGTTAAAGCTGTCGAAAATGCTACTGAATACATAGAACAACAAAAGGAGGCGACACCAGCCTTCCTGTTATCCCTAAAAAATGGCGAAACATTGCTGCAGAAAAGCACCAAAGTTATGTCAAACAAAAAACGATTAAGGACTTCTTTAAAGTAAAAACTCTTTAATTCTCGCTAAGTATACTTTTTCAGTTTTTTCAAGTAAGCTTTTTATTAATAATAGGAATTGTATGTGGTTTACTCGTATAAATTTTATATTTTTTAAATATATTACATTTATACCAACTCTTTTTCTTTCTTCTTTTATACTCTTCGTTTTAACCGAGTTTTTCAGTTATCCGAGTTAGTCGTGGTCCACATTAACTCGGATAATCGGGACTCTACTGTAT
>NC_092204.1:10351840-10364721 GCF_043381705.1 Parasteatoda tepidariorum
AACTCTTTTCTTGATTATAAACCGACGTATAACCGATTCTGTGCGTCGTATAAACGATATATTTTTACATTAAAATGAATAGGAATGATTTGGGAACACACTAAAACGTCGTATAAATGTAAACGTCGTATAAGTGATCGTCGTATAAACGATGCTCCACTGTATTTATAGTATTATACAACCAATTGATACACGAACGTAAACAAGTGCAAACCGGTTTCAGTCGCTTAAAAACTATAAAGGTGCATAGTATCATCTGATAATTAACATTTTACAGAGAATCTTATAGTGCGTCGAATAATTTGTACATTACTGTATATGCTAAGTGCACTTAAAATTCTTTTCAGTTTTGAGAATTTTCTTGAACTATCACGTAGTAGCTTTAGCCAGAGAAAAATGTAAAAAAAAAAAATTATAATTTTTTATAATTAAATACAAAGAAACAAAATCTTCTACCAATTAATCACCTTTTTTTCCGAAAATGTGACTTAAAATCATTTTTCACATAGCTCATCAATAGTGTATCCATCTTAAATGCAACAGCTGTTATTTTTTCGCAGTCAGGAAACATCAATATTTTCACTTAATATTTTCATAAAAATATTGATTTGATAAAAATATTTTCATAAAAATATTGATATTGATGGAGTCAATATTTTCAGAAAAATATATTGATTGAATTATTTTTTTTTAATTTTAAAAATTATCCAAAAAGATATTAGACTTATATAAATTTATTAATTTAAGCATTCATAAACATTTGATTAATGCTCCCTTTAAATTATCATTTCGAATATTATGTTATGTTAAATAATCATAATTATGCTATAATAATATTTGTTAATAAAAATTTATTTAAATAATTTATTAGTAATGAAAAAATTAATATACGGTTTAACGGTTATAAAAAAAAGTAATAAACATTAAAACAGATACAATCTTTCAGGTACAATTTCTATCTACTCTAAAGAACACGTGTTTACATGACTTTTGAGGGATCGGATTATTTTTGAAAATACTCAATTTTGAAGTTCCTATCTAATTTCATTATTTAAACAATGGTTTTTCTAAGGCACATTTTCCAAACTGAGTACCACGTTTATAGACATATGATTTATACATATTTATAAGTCATTATCAATATCAAATTCTAAATTTCCATAACAATTATGTCATGTAATTTATCTACATTACATGCTTGTTATCTATTTGATGCATGTATTAATTTAATGTAATATTAGATGCCAGTGTGGCAAATTAGGGAACTAATGGATGTTCTATGGATACAACGTTTAATCAGCTTTGAGAAAGTAAACATGGTATCGAACGTCAGCGTCTGTATATTTGCTTGGAATATCAATTAATTATTGTTTGAATATTAGTTTCAAATAATAAATGATTACTTTAAAATGTTTTAATCGGTTACAAAATTATTTTAAATACAGAATTACAAATTGCTAAGATTTATGCGGGCAATATGTCGAGTATAAACTCATCAAGTTGTAACAGTAAATACATTCCATTCATAGCATACTCTAAAAAATTATAAGCACAAGATTACGATCACTGACGGACAAAAAACGTTCCGGGAACTGAATGTAAAACTAGATTTAAGTTCATAGAACTATCATGACCTTAAATATACAGGTCTCCTCGACTATTTTGTCTCATAAAATAAATAGCCACTAACCCTAAACCTAAATTATACTCGCAAATATTATCTTCAGTTCAGGCGTGATGTTATTTGAGACCCAGACGATTTGTTTATGGAATGTTGTGCTGTCATCTGCCGGGGAGAGAGAGAGATGCATGTTTGCTATCCGTGGTCACCAATGAGGAGAAAATGCGAAAGAAAGAGTCTTTCTTTGCATCCGGCTGAATTTACACTGGGGATTCTTTTATTTCGTAATCTGATGTTGTTATAACTATGAAAAAGGCGTTTGCGCGTTCAGTTTACACTAAATAGAACTAGAAAGCGTTTTGTAATAACCATATAAAATAATGATAAACTCTTCTAATTTTACTAAAGTTTGTTACAATTAAGGATTTTCTTTGTTGTTTTTTTTGTCGGAGGAAAGAGCTGCAGTAATAATAAATGGCCAATGAGATACCTGAAAGTGACGTAGCGTGGGTATCTCGATCCTGATTGGTTATTGAAACGTGGTATTTGTATATGTTAGCAACCTTTCTTTCCATTCTATTTCGAGTAAGCCAAACCGGTCAAGTATTAATTCTCTTAAGTGACACATTCTATATTCGTACACAAAGATTTCAATTCTTTCACTATTTATTCTCACTTAGAACAAAGATAGGCACTTAGCCATGAAAAGCATAAACAAACCAATTTTGCATCCAAGTTGCCTGGTACACAAATCAAAAATATATCGAGGCTACTATAAAATGCTTAAGCAAATAATAAATCAAAGCTAAGCAAAAGACGAAAAAGAATTATATTTCAATAAATTCGATGAGTGGTACGTTGCTTTATTTAATTAACTTCACATTAATTAACTATCTAACTTATGTAAAGAAACTTAGCACAACTTTAACACGCAGACGAGCAGCTGGCACTAACCTCATAGTTAACACGTGTGGGTATCTAGGATCTTCTTCTACTTCTTGAAGTGCAAGTTCCCAATTTTACGAATTTTTCGGAAATTTCTTGCAGTATATGTGTAAATAAATGTCGCGTAATTTTAGTTAAAAGACTGACACAGTCCTACATCGATGCAAAACACAATAATATCAGTTTAAATGTTTAATCTGTGACTAAGTTCTTCTGAAATGACAGTTTAAAAACTTGAATTTCGATAAGCGTTTTACTATCCCGATAATTTAGGTATTCCAATGCTTTAGCTATCACTTAAATTTTAAAAAAAAATCATAATTCCTGGATATTAGGATATTTAACCCACAGGCAGTTTAGCAAAGAGGCAAAACTGAGAGAATGTTTCTCCACAATATACTATTTAGCTAAGTAATAATATGGAAAAACCGATTTGGCTATGCGGTGAAGACTGCAGGTTAAAAAAAGACATTTTACGTTCCGTTAGTGGGTTAAAATGAGATGTTTAACACTACAAATATGTCACGGTGAGCAGATATTAGTTTCTACTATAATAAATTATTGGGCAACTAATTTTTATGTTTTTTGGAAAATGAACTTGCAATTTGTCTTACCCAATGACTGTAATGGGTTAATATTTAGTTCTGAATACCTCCGAGTCACAAAAAAGGAGCCAAGGCGCCTCAGACAGAAAGTAAAGTTGTTAATCAATAAATCCTAAGATATTTTAATCTAATTTATAAATTGTTAGATTATGTAGTGTGTACCTATACACTTATGTAGTGTGTACCTATACAATGGACAATTGCAGCATCTCTTAAATTTTCCAAATTATAGTCATTACTTCTTAAGATTGATTTCCTGATTACGAAAATATAATTTTTAACTCTGACAAATAAATATTTATTTAATTATTAATATTTTAATTTGAGCGAAAACGCCCTCACTCGAAAACGACCGCTGATTGGTGTGACGTCATTAGAGCCTTACTCCTCACGACCTTCCCGTTGTTATTATGTATTTTCTTTCTTGCGGTTTTAACTAGCTCTTCTTTAACTTATTTTTTCCAAATTTTCCCGCGTGTATTTAAATGCGTATTTAGCAGCAAATATTTTGAAATCTATTGCATATATAGAATCAAAATGGAAGAGGGGTTTCAAAAAGCTCAAACGGACAATTTGCCGCAAGTTACTGAAGAGATGATTANACACGCCTACTTAGACAAAAAAAAACTCTCACTTCGATTTGAACATGCCAACACATGGAAGGTCCACATTGAAAAGTGGACTTGCTACTTGTGACTGAGACATTATCTACCTCCTCGCACTGTTGCTACTCAGTCCCGATCACACACAACATTGGCCTGCATACACTCGACTTTTAATGGCAACACAAGAGACCACTACCGTGAACTTAGTACAGCTCTCACGATCAGCACTCAAAAGTACGGTGATCTTAATACAGCTCTCCCGGCTTCTCACAAAACAGCAATAAATCAACTATTGATATCCGTTCATCGAATTCTATAACAGATATAATTCTGGTGGAGGAATACTGTAATGTGTCTAACACTACAAAAATACAATTCCAATTGACTAGTGCATAAGACATGTTAACTCTATTCTATGTTAGGGTAACTTTTCATAGATGAAGGTTGACAATGACTATCCCCACATAGTTAATCACGAGTTAACATCCTCAGTCTCTTATGGGCATTATTGTAACAATACAATTAACTATAATGTAAAACACATTATACATGTTTTACAGAAATAAAACTTGCATCATAGTAAATTTTAAATTATTTATAATTTTAGAAGTGTCAAATACAAAATAAAAAGAAATAGATAATTAGTAGCAAATATTTTATTTCCAATAACAAAGAACTTGACAAAATCTAATGAGAAAATAAAAACGAAAAAGTCATCAATTTGCCTTAGGAGCAAAGATGAAGAAAAGAAATTGTTAATGAGGTATTTCTAATCTTGAAAGTTTGCCGTTTCTTTTGGGGAAAATGCTTTATTAGGAATTTCTGCATTTTGGAATTCATACTTTAAAAAGCTAAAATAATTTATAGTTTGCTGCAAAACTTGTTTTTTTATACATAAATTACGTGTTACTTTCAATCATGAAAGTTCATCTATTGGAATTCTGTCTCAGCTACCGCACGTTTCTTGTTTTATTTTTCACATATATTTATTTTTCATTTTTTTTGTTTTGTTAGCAATTTAAAGTTTTCTTTTATTAGATCTCTTCTATTTCCCACATTCACGTTTAGCGAGTCTTGACAATAGGAGCTTATTTTTGAAAGTTCAAAACATATCGACTTTTATAATCTCTATAATTTTTGGAAGCAAATGAAGTATTTTTATATTACTAAATATGATAGTTAGGGATTACTTTATAGAGTCGTGTTTACTTAGTTCCTGTATTTTATACTTGATACTTTTAAACATTTACAAACATGATACTTGATACTTTTTGATAATAAATTGCTATAAAACTAATTTTCCAGCATATAAGTTACGTGTCAAAAATTATACACATTATGTATTATTTCTAATTATAAATGTTAACTGTTTCTTTAAACAATTCTATTTTATAATCTGCTTCTGCTCTATTCCATTTTGTATTGATATTTTATAATATGAAGCATTATAATAGGAAGTAATTATTCTACCCCAAAAGATGAATTTACGGCTTCTATTCTCGGAAGAACATTTCCTACAAACAGACAAATCATCATGCTTAATTCAAGTCTAAGGATGGTATGAATTTCAAAACCACTCAATGCTCTTAACTGTTACAACCTCTGCTCTCAACTACTTGGAACTGCTCAACCATTAATATCGTCTAATGACATTAAAATTCGTAATAATTCTTGTTGCATTAACCATTAGTAAAACTTCCTACACGTGCTATCTTACGGAGGTTTCCATGGTAACAAACATTGACAATCTAAAACTAATCAAACAACAGGTGGTGCATAATTTTGTAGATATATAATACAGTTTTATCATTTGTTTGAACTTGATTCCAAACACTTTTCTCTTACGAGAATTTTGATTTAAATATTGCTTGTATTTTTGAATGAAAAGTTCAAATAAAAGTTTAAATAAAAATTATTAAGATGAAGAAGAAAATAAACTAAATTACAATATAAAAAAAATTTATAAAATTAGTTAAAAGGTACTTAAGCATTATTTAATGTCAGTTGTTAAAATCAAACTGAGAAAAGAAATTTATAACTTTAATTGTCCTTAATTAGTTTTCACAAATGAAGAAATGATTGCTTTAACTCTTCAACTATTGTTCTGATAAATAATTAACTAATTAAATATGTTTGATAATTATATATAATTAAAAAAAACGTGTAGACTGAACACTAAAAAAATGACAAATTATATAATTAATTATTTAATCATTTTCAATTAGTTCATTAATTTTTTTTCAAATAAAAAACGTATGAAAATATACTTAATTAAACTATTAAAATCTTATTAACTTTTTAATCAATTAAAATATTTTTGCAATAAACCTTCATTTCAAGTTGTTTTATTTATTGTTGTTACTATCAATAATAAAAAAATTATTAATAAGCGAATATTTAAAACATATCTTTTTTCTTCAATTTGTATCTTATTAACAAAGTTTTCAAAACAAAAATAAGGCAAACAAAAAATTTGTATTTTATTAATAAATTTTAAGTGCCATAAAAAGACATTGTCGCAATTAACGATTCATTCAAAAATAATCCATCATGCTTGGCAAAGCTAGACTAAAATTCATTTAATATTTTAACAAAATAATAGATTTTTTTTTTTCAAAATTCGTTTACAGTTGTAACAGAAAAAAGCTAACAATTCAATAAAATGCACACAAATTGTACGCAAAGTAAAAAAAAGTGAATACTTTGATAATTTTTGATCTAATGATATTGATTTTAATAGTTCGGAGGTCTCATCTTAAACATGCTAATCCATTAGAACAGAATAGGGGGATAGAGAGCTTGCCTCCCAATGAGGTGAACCAGATTCGAATCCCAGCGATTGCTGGTCTATACGAATCCTGCACCTGGCTCGCACAGACCACAGTGCGGACGTAATATGTCCTCAAAGGTAGACAACAGATTATGGGATATAATCCCCTTGCGGTCGGGGCAACCGCTAGTGGTTTTCCTCTTTATGTAACGTAAATTCGGGTTAATTCCATGGAAAAATTTTCCACGAAGACAAATTATTCCCATTATTTGATCCAGGAGTTCCCTCGTCTTCTGAATTAAGTTCAAAATTACAAGGCTACAGAGTTGAACATTGGTAGTCGGGCACTCAAAATCAGGTCGGCTATTCAATGCGCGACGGTTATAAAATAAAATAAAAATTCACTAAGGCAGACAATATTTCAAGCTATAAAATCAGATACAAAACCTACTTTCTATGAATAGACATATTTTTTCGATGAATTCCTCTCGAAATATTATTGGAGGTAGCAGCAATCTGGAAAATTTGATTCCAAATGTTCGATTAAAAGAGCCGTCGAAAAATTCGATCTCTTAACTTTAATTTAACTATTTCCGTATTTTGTTCTCTCAGAGAGTATTACCGTATTTCTCAAAAAGTTCAGGAACATTCGAATTTCGAATTATTCAAATTTCCTGTTAAATTTTGGATTTTTCCTTTCAAAATACGTAGATCAAAATAGTGTAAAAATTTGTATACCTCAAAATTCAATTTTTTTTTTAGTTTAATATTAAATTAATTAGTTATAAATAATTATTTTTCCTATGGAATTATTTTTGAATAAATACGTTTTATAATCAGGTGTGATTGGCTGCTGAAAGTAGGGCGAATTACGCAAAATGAAAATTTAACATTAAGAAATTTAATCTCTCAACCACTTTCCCGACGAAACTATATTTTTCTCCTTAATTTTGAGAGTCAAGATACGTTTAAAAAAATGCCTATTCATTCAGAGAATAACGTTTTGGTGTCTGATTCTGTGACTTAAAATAACGTCTGCACAAATCAATTAGCATATTTTATTCTATTTCATAACCGTCGTTGAAAAGCCGACCCAATTTTTGGGGGGATTTACGACTACTAATGTTCAACTCCGTAACCTTGTAATTTTGAACCCAATCCAGAAGACAAGGGAACTCCTAGTTCGAGTATTGAGAGAAATTTGCCTCCGCGGAAGGCTTTTTGATGGAACTAACTAGCATTTACGTTACATGAAGGGAAAGACCACGAGAACATTCCACGGTTAACCTGACGGTAAAGGGATTCTAACCCATGACCCGTCTACCAGTGAGGATATTTCGCGTCAGCAGTGTGGTCCCTGCAAGCCGGATGCGGATTCGTATCGACCAGACACAGCTGGGATTCGAACCCGGTTCACCTCATTGGAAGGTGAACGCTCTATCCCCTGAGCCACCGTGGCTCTCAATTAGCATATTAAAGCTCCCAATTAAGTGCTGTTTTGTGAGAGTACTATTACGTGTACGTTCGAGAATTAGATCAAGTTCACTTCTTTCTTATTTTCAGAACTCTATGCTCGCAAAAATTTAGACTTAAAGTTGAACCATAAAACCGGTTCCTTGAACAATAATACCAAGCAAAATTTGCTTCAAGCTGAACCGTGCTTCGGCTCAAGTTGAGCTATAATATCATGCTATCAAGTTCAACTTGAAACTGAACCATGTCACATTTTAAGTTGAGTTAAAGTATCATCAAAAAATACGATAATATGCTTTACCTCAGCAACATATTAAAGATGCAGCAGAGTTGAACGATATTATGGTTTCAAATGCTTCGATTATTTTTTTCAAATCGTTAAATTAAACTTAACCTAGGAATTAAATTAATATTTCAAAACGTGTATGAAATTGAAAAAGTATTTTGTTTAAAAAAATATGCTAACTATGAAAAATGTGAACATTTTTATCTGTAATAAAATAGAACTCAGAAAAGTAAAAGGTTGCACCTATTTTAATTTTTTACTTATAGTTAGTTATAATATATTCTAAGTTGTTTAATATATTTCATATTATTGCAAATTATCCATTTCCTAGACGCCGTTGAATAATGCGCCGTAAAGATTGCAAAAACATTTCCACATTACAGAAACATATTGCAAAATGAATTATCGCTGCCTGAAAATATACTTTTTCTCATCATTTTGAAGATTTCAACGACAGCGCTTAAACAAAATAGATGGGGGTTTTTTTTAAACATAGAATAGCGTGTTCCTTTATTTGATTTTGATAATAGATTTTTTCATTTCACGTTTGTAAAAAAATACCTCGCCCTATTAAAAAACATGAGGTTGTATTTTATAAAAAAGGTGTTTTCAAAACAAGTTGTTCAACGAATATTGGCAACGAGAAAATTTTACATATAATCAATACTTTAAAATGCATAAAAAGTGGTATTTTATCATTTTTGAATAATAATTAAAAAACAGAATTTTTTTCATGTACTCAGTCGTTAGCTGTTGAGCCCGGTATGGCTCGGATAAATAACCGCACTGTTGATTTAAGTTATGTTTCTATATTAAAAAATCGTATATTAAACCCAATGTTTTGGGTGTCAAAATTATAGTTGTATTTTAGTGATGCAAAAACTATAAGACTTAACATGAAACTACGCAGGTGTGAAGGACACTGAACAAAAAGTACGATGCAATAAAAAATTTTAAAATTTTAAAATCAGTTTGAGAATTATTAATTGTTACACTTATTGGGAAAAAACCATACAGGCCGCAGTAATGCACCTACAGACTTAAAATTTGGCATTCTTAAAGGGTCGTACTTTTTTAAGAACGAAACAAAGAGTTTTATTCGAAATTTTATTTGTTCGATAATTATTTCTATTTTAAAAGATAATTATTTCGAATTTTTCTCACTTTTTTCAGCTTTACGTTACATATTATTAGGAACATATTGGAATTTCGAAGGTATAATAAAAAAGTATAGAGAGTACGACGAAATAATGAAAAAAAAATTGGAATTCGACAATTAGATCGAAAGTTATTACCTGTTAATCTTGTAAGCGGAAAATATTGATTGCCGTGTATCTATTACTATCTCTATATGGATCTATAACTATTATTAAATGTGGTTTAATTTTTATTTCCATCAGTATTTCTTGTTGTCAAAAACAGGAAGAGAATACTTGTGAAATTATATGGAAAATTGAAGGCTTCACTGGATGTAATAAAAACGTTTTGTTCTATGAGAAGAAACGTCATAAATCGATACATCATTTTTTGTCAAAATAATTGGCATCTCTTGATAGCTTTCCTATTCGCAGCTTTCATTTCTCACCAATAGATCACGCTTAATGACTCTATTTTGTCTCCCCTAAGCATTTACTAGCTTTATTACTTTTATAATGTTACACAGAAAAAAATTTTAGTTTTTGCACAGTTTATTGAATTCTAAAAACACCTTTCTATAAATATGAATATTATCCAAATAAGGAAAGGGTTAATTCTGTGATATAAAACGAACTAACTTAAACAGCTTGAAAAAAAGGAAAAATATTTTGTCTTCCCTAAGCATTTACTAGCTTTATTACTTTTATAATGTTACACAGAAAGAAAATTGCAGTTTTTGCACAGTTTATTGAATTCTAAAAATACCTTTCTTTAAATATGAATATTATCCAAATAAGGAATGGGTTTATTCTGTGATATAAAACGAAAGAACTTAAACAGCGTGAAAAAAAGGAAAAATATTTTGTCTCCCCTAAGCATTTACTAGCTGTATTACTTTTATTATGTTACACAGAAAAAAATTTTAGTTTTTGCACAGTTTATTGAATTCTAAAAACACCTTTCTTTAAATATGAATATTATCCAAATAAGGAAAGGGTTAATTCTGCGATAATAAACGAACAAACTTAAACATCGTGAAAAAAAAGTACAAATATTATAAAAAAAAGGATTGACAAAGAGCGGTCAATCCATTTTTTTTTCTTGTTGCAACTTGCTTTGTAATTTTTCTACTGCATCTTCGTACTTCCTTCTGTCATTTTGTGTTCTGATAATGATAAAATTTCTTTGTTGTATGATGGAAACTATAGTATGTTTAGTTTTATGAAAATATTTATGGTATTTTCACGTTGTCCATCTTTATTTGTATGAAATACGAGTTAAAATTGTCTTATAAACACACACATTTATTCATTATTAAATTACTTTCATAATTTCATATGAAGGTCTTATTAAAACACTTTGTAAAACTTAGCATACTAAAATCGTTAAATTGCATTTGAAAAACACACGTATTAAAATAAATAATAATAATATTTTTAATTGTCTTGGGGACCGAAGGGACCGAAACTTTCAACCACCATCCTGGCTAAACGTTCCGGACCATATCCCCCCCCCCCATCTATTTAAATGTTCAAAAATCCAAAACTGCAAAAAGAAGGATGGGGAAAAATGTATGGGTAAGTACGTTTTTGCCTTCCTAATCTGTAACTACTGTCACATTTACGCTTAATGTAAAGTGACAATTTTAACTTTAATTTTACCTAAGTCTTTAATTTTTCTTTAAACTTTATTCCTTTTTTTTCAATATAGCAATTATATTTATTTTAACTTTCTGCTTGACCTTCCTCATGGTCAACGAGGTCATCGCACTTCCTGTGAGAGTGTCAACCCTTGTTTTACCCGTCTTTCTTTTATACTTCTTTTATTTTTCAGGGGGGCTAACTAACCAATATCTTTCCTTTTTTTTTCAAACCCTCCTCTTCTTTAAATTTAATTGGCTGTAACTTTTCTAGTCCTACACCAGTTAACGAATTTTTAAGACGCTCTTAATTTAGATTCTTTTTTGGTACTGGTTTCTGGCAGGTTATTTTTTTTTCTCCAAGATGCGGACTTCGGTGATTTTCAAGGGAATTTATGTTTTACATCCATTTCTCAGCCAGCGTATAATTTAAATTAATCTGTGAAATTCATTTCGGTAATTTTAATAGCTTCATTTTCACCTTTAATTTTTTTTTAATATTAAAGATCCTCTTGAATTTAAGCTTTCTCGCTATGAATATATTTTTCTACAGTTAAATTTCTCGTTTTATTTATTTTAATCTTATGCATGACACCTCTTATTTCTTTATTCTCTTGTCATCCATTTCTATTAAATGGCATTCCTAATGTTAATTGTTTTATCAATGATATTTTCCACTAAATACATTGTGAGTTGTTTTAAAATAAATGTTCACGGACGTTAAATTTTATGTGTTCATCTCTTCATTTGCTGTTCTCATCAAATTCTACTGCATGTGGTGGGTGAGTTTTGTAATTCTTCTGTTTTGGGCATGGTTTCTATATATATTGGAAACATCAGCTTACCCCACTTATCTTAAATGTTAAGTTGTATCTGGATATAGCATTGTTTTGTCTTATTTATCTATAATCTTTAACTTATTTTAGTTTCACCCTTTTCCCGAATTTGGTGATACCAATTTATCCAAACCTCACACTTTGTTACCCTTTGAACCTATTGGGTTATTGTTATACCACGATTGCATTGTACTACCACTTTTCCTAACGATCACATTCCCCTTAATTTAATTACCATTTTATGCTATTATCGGCCTTAATTTAATTATTACAAAATCAATCATTTAACTATTTTTATCGTGACTATATCCAAATACATATACAAATCAAAGTACTCATACAAATGATTCCCCACCATCTAACCTCTATTTTAATAATATTAAATATTTTTATCTAATTCGCACCAAAATATAATTTTAAATTAACTGTAACAACTACAATAATACTTTGCACTATTTTATTGGCATCTTTGAAACTTCTCCTTTTGATTCGCTTTGAATTATTTTTTCCCACATTCGATCAATTGATCAGCGGTCTTTTCATGTATAGTGCACAAAGTAAAAAAGGTATCATCCTGCACAACTTTTGTTCTAATAATAGTATTTTCACAAACTAATTGATCATGATGGTTCAAACAGATTAAAAAGGAGTAGTTTTGAAGATGCTAATAAAATAGTGCAAAGTTTTATTGAACTTACAGAAAAAGATGGTAAAAACGTACTTACCAATACATAAACCTTTTTTTGGCAGTATATATATATACACACAAATAATAAAATTAAAAATAATAAATAATAAAGAGAAACTAAAAATGGGAAAAAAAACAATAGTCGTTATCAAGACACATCTATTGGTATAAATTAATGCGATATTTCTGAATAAAGAATAATTATAATAAGATAAAAATTATTCTTAAAAGTGTAGATATCGCAAATATATATATATATCTATTATTAAATGTGGT
>NC_092204.1:10364755-10423228 GCF_043381705.1 Parasteatoda tepidariorum
TATATATATATATTCCGTGTATTAAATTTATAATATGTTTTTATAAATATTTCCAAAG
The DNA here is from genome assembly GCF_043381705.1 of Parasteatoda tepidariorum. Lineage (NCBI taxonomy): Eukaryota > Metazoa > Arthropoda > Arachnida > Araneae > Theridiidae > Parasteatoda > Parasteatoda tepidariorum. Next base: position 10,364,814 of record NC_092204.1, read on the forward strand.
ATGTAAATATTTAAAATCTAGTAATTATTTTGACCCTGTATTTCAAATTTAATTTCAGCGCTTTTTTTTTTCATTTTGCTACAATTAGTTAAAAAAAATAAAAAAAAAAAAGGTTTTCAAACATCAATCTTAAAAAAAATACGATTTCGTCGGGGAGAATTTTTTTGTTTTATGATTATTAGCCATCAACCGTAAAATTAATACGTGACGCTGAATTTTTAACATATTAAAAAAAAATCACCTTACAATTTACTTTTTTCCCACAAATCAATTATTTACATGCGCGTATATTTTTAAAAGGATTTACGTCGATCTTTCATTATTCTTAAAATAATAAATTCATAAATAAAAATTTCCAACCGATTTCGTTTTTTAGAAAAGTTGATTGATTAAAGTCTTAAAAGGCATGACACTTTTGTCAAAACCAGAAGGTACCCAAAGAAAGTGATAAAATAAATAATTTAGAAATAATTCATTAATTTCAGGATCATTTTTTGTAAAAAAAAGATAAAATACGGCATCTAATCCATTATCTTCATTTCTTTCCTAAGGGTATGAAATTTTAACGAAAGTATTTTAAACTTTCTGCGAAACTCGAAATTAAAAACAAAGTTTTGGTGAAAATTCAGTCAAGAATGTAATTAATAATTAAATGTGTTTTTAAAGAATTGCATTTTAAAGATTTAAACTGAATTTTTTTTTGTTAATTAATTAGGCGTAACTATTTTATTTAACATTTATGATAGGAAAGTTTGCTAAAAATTCCTGCCATTTATAATAATTACTAACTGATTGCGCTTCCTTCGTAGGTGATTAACCCTTTAACGGGCCCTTTATTTCTAGTAAAGGTAAATTAAAGTATTTTTGCAATTGAAATTCTTTTAAAAACAGTAATTGATATAAAAAAAACTAATTTAGTTTATAAGAATGCCATTTTTTTGGTGGTAAATATATTTATTATGACCTATTAGGAACTTACTGACTTTTATTTTTTTTTTTATTTACAAAATAAATTCCTTAAATGCTACAAACTTCAAACGGAATTATGTATTTTATAACTTTTATACGTTTTTTAAAAGTGACAAATGGTTACCAATTTTATTCAAACTCACTTCAAGAAAGCTGGAGTTATTGAAAAATGGAAACCTAAATTAAAAGTGGTAAAACGTGGTGGTAAGTATACTTACCACGGCCTTCAAAAGGGTTAAAACACAATAAATGTTAATTATTTTATATATAAGAATTTTAAAATGAAATTATCAGAGCGTACTTTTATATTACAGGAATTATTTTAGATTTTGTTTAAAAGCTCCAGAAAAAATGAAAGTATATACGAGTAATTTTCTCAATAAATAAAAGGAAACTAAATTCATTATTAAATAAATAAACTCACGAAACTTAAGCAGTTAGATATTATTTGATTAAAAATTTTATCCACTTCAAAAATATACAGATCTAAAATAACAGTCAAGATTTTTTAAGCGCTTAAAAATAGGCGCCCATTTTCAAGACATGGCAGTTGTGAATAAGAAGGAGCAAAAGTGGTTTAAAATATAAAACGTAAAGTTGCCAACTAAAAATGGAAAAATAAAGGTGAGAAACAAAATTTTGGAAACCACAATTAACGAGAGAGAAAAAAAGATGAAAAACAAAACAAGAAACTCTGATTTACTTTGGAACTGTAGTTTCTCTTGTTCTGTTTTTCCTTTTTTTTTTCTCACTCAGCTACTGTGATTTTTCAGTCCCGCAGTGGACTGATCGTTAAGACACGGTTCCCAGCAGATCACCGAACTCAAACATCACTGGCTACGGTCAGTGTGCGCGTGAGTGACCACTTGGATCAGTCTGCGTAGGGACCGAGGGTGTGCGGTTTTGGTCCTCGTTGAACTGTGCTACCTTAAAGTGCTCGACTTCGCGCGCAGGTCGTCGGGCTACCGAAGGGGGGTGCCATGCCCTCTGCAGAGGATCAAAATTGTGATGGTATGCCTTCGAATCATCTTCAGGGATGTTTCCCAGACCGTCGCCAATAGCCCATTGTGCAGCTCTAGTGCGACGTAAATTAACAACAACTGTGATTTTTCAAGTTTCGTTTCTCTCCTTTATTTTTTCGTTTTTAGTTGGCAATTTTACGTTTTATAATTCAAATCACTTTTGTTCCTTCACATCATCTGGCAAGTCTTAAGAATGATCTCTTATTTTTAAACATTTATAAAATTTCGACTGTTACTTCCAATTAGTATATATTTTTGTAGCGAATGAAGTTTTCAATCAAGCAAATTCATTGTTATTATCATAAGCAACGAAATTGAGAAACGCTTATTTAATAAACGCTAAATAATAAAATTTCCAAAGGTAGACGAGAAGTCATGGGATTATAAAAAGAGGGCGTAGCTTAGAATGGTTGAAATATCATTCATTTGTCCCTTTGTTCGGTGCGAAAGTAAACTTAATTTTATTTCTTATTAGAAAAATCTCTTAATCAATACTTTTTTTTTTCACCAATCGTGTTTAAAATGAGAACGAAGTATTGCTCCTTATTTTTATCTAAATTTCAAGTTTGTGTCTATATTAGATTATAGGATGTCGTAATTGAAAAAAAAGAAAGGGTTGGAGTATTGTGTGGGGGGGGGGAATTTTTAATAAATTATTTTTTCTAAAATCGAAAATCGCTTCTTGAAGTTCAATATTATTCCAATTATTGCAGCGAAAAAAAGGCGTTTGTCCAAAAAAAAAATTCTATCCAAACTCATTTTTTATTTCGGTAGCTATTTTTTGCTATTATAAATGACACCTAAAAATTCCTCTACTCTCTCTTTTGTACACTTTCCCACATTTTAAAAGAAATGTGGATGTTTTGAGATTCAAAAAAATATATATTTTTTCTAAACATACAAGTGATGCAGTCTTTTAGATGTACTTTTTCACAGCAGAATTCAGTGAGAAAAATCTCACGGTAATCGGATTAATAGTTTAGAAGTTATAAGGGTTTTATGCACAATAAGAACAAAATTACAAAAAAATATTTATTAAGGTACTCACATTTATTTAAGCACCTAATATTACTACCTAGACAAGTGAGACATTTTCCCTATGTATTTGTGCACATTGATTCAAGCGAAACTATACACGAGTCAATAAAACGAATAATCTAATAAATAAAACAAATGCTCTAATTTAATCATTATTAGTGAGAATTAACCTTAATCAAATTTTTGAACAATCGAATATTTGTTCCCATATACTAACATACAAAAAAATATTTTTTCTTTGCGCCACTGTTAAAAAGTAAAACAAAAGTCAACTTTATATCTTTTTAAATTAATCAAAATAAATAATAGTTTAGTTAAATCAAAGATATTGAAAAAGTGCATAGATTTAACATGAAAAATAAAATACTGTACCAAATAATATTTGCAGAAATTTTCAGAATAAAGTTTATAAAACTTTTATCAAAATAAATGCAACCAGACAATTTTCAAGAATTCCGCAAACTAAATTTTCAGCATACGGCAGCATAAAATATTTAAATAACATCAAAAAGATCCAAGCATTGTTTAATCCAACATATTTTATTTACATGCACAGAAAAATCTATTCTCTCTAAGAAAGAAAAAGTTAAAATGTTTTACTGCGATCAAAACAAGTTACATCAAGAACTGACAGAAAGTTACAAGACATGACTGAGAAATAAAATCCATTAAAATAAAAGCTTCGTCCCTATTTTTTTTTCGAGAACATGTCACAAGTAAATTGTATATGTATTATTAAATGTAAATTTTGGTTCCAGCTCCAGAGGAAGTATATTTTACTTCTCCTGTGATTTCTTTTTTGAATTTTTTTTTTGTTAANGATTTGGTTTTTTTTTTTTTTTTTTTTTTTTTTTGCCGTCGATCCGCTTTTCATAACGAAGTTGCTATTTAGTTTTGCTTTTTTATGGCATAAAAGTTTATATTCTCTGGGGACAGTACACTTATATTCGACTGTGTTTGTCGAAATATTTCTTAGATGAAAAATAAATTTATGTGATTTTTCGTAAATCAGGCTGATTGAAGCTTCTTCACTGATCATACTGCATTTTTCTTTGTTTTATTTTATAACCGTCGTTGAACAGCCAACCCAAATTTTGGGTTTGCGACTGCTAATATCCAACTCCGTAACCTTGTAATTTTGAATCTATCAAGAAGACAAGGAAACTCCTGAATCAAGTATCGGAAGAAATTTGCCTTCGTGGAGGACTTTTTAATGGAACCAACCCACATTTGCGTACCATGGAGAGGAAGACCACGAGGACCTCCCTCGGTTGGCCTGGTATTAGAAATCAAGCTAACGGTACATCTAAAATGAAAGTTGTAAAAATGCTTTACATACATTTTGGAGTTTACTTACAAAAATTGCCAATAGATGGCTCTGCAAGTGAAGTCATTGATTGTGAAAAGAGATCGTAGTTCCAGATTAAGAGGTTAAATCATGTATTCTATTAAGCTATTAAGTGTGTGTTTCTGGTACTAACTTATAACAAGTTCGATTAGAGTACCACTGCATTTTTATTCTTGTAAAGTACTCTGTACAGAGTACAACGCCCTTTTTTGGCAACTTTTATGAAATTTCTGTATAAAAATTCTACAATTTACACATTAGATATAAAGATTGTTTTATTCCTCGATTACCCTTTGTTTCCGAAATTTTTAATTTCGAAATATGTCCAGTCCTCCATTGGACACTCTGTATCTTCACTTTTTGACTTACTATGTTGCCACCTAATATGTCAAATATAAATTGAGGGGGAGGAGTACCCATTTTACATCTACTTAGCATATCTCTATTATTGGCACAGCCTTAAGAAAAATATTTTTAACTCCATTACCAAAAGGATATTAATTTGTATTTAGAAAAATACTTTATCAAAAGATTTTGAAGGAAAAGCAGAAAAAAAATACATTTTTCTTCATTTGGAAGCCTCGAATATGCTCCATTAATTAAATTAGTGCGTTTATTTAGAGCTTATGTTTTTAGACTAGTTTTTTACAAATAACTAAAACCTACATAATTAATTTTTTACTCAAAATATTTCGAACAGAGCGAAAGATAAATAAATATTAGCTGTGATCTTTCTTTGGTTGCTTTCCATGATTGATAAAAGAGTGCTGTTTTGATTTTTTTTTTTTTGTTTTTTTTTTAAAAAAAAAAAGGCTATCTTTATTCCCCGACATTTTTATCCAGGGACTCTCCTAAGTATCCCAAAGACACGTTTTATTTTTTCGAAGTTGTAGAATTTAATTTATCTTATATCTTCAAATAATCTACTTTTTAACACGTAAATATACGATCTGTAAATAATGCCATTTACAAAATTTACATGCATCATTTGAAAACGAGTAAAAATTACAAGAAAAATACACAGTTTAGTAAAATTTTTCTTAGGGAAAAATTAGTTCCTAAGATCTTTTTCATAGAAACTTTTATGTCCTTGTAACCCCTGAAAAAAAACTATTTTCCTCCTCCCTTACGTGAAATGAGAATTCATTTCCCTCAAACTGAAGTATTTAACTTCCTACTTAACCTAAGTATTTAAATTCCTACATAAGTATGAAACCTTGCTGTAGCTCTTAGTTTTAGAGCTTTACACCTATCTAAATACTTTAAAAAATTAACATTTAAAATAATCCTTTTTCCTTACTAAAATTCGAAACCATAGACCTTAAATATACAGAAAAATTATTAACATATATGAGTGTTTTCAGAATACAGTTGTTTCATGGGTAAAACGGGAAAGGGTAGATTTTACATATTAATTGGAAGGTACGGTATTGGAGCAATTTTTTCATACGATGCATAGATTATTAATGAATAATCATTTGTCCGTTTTTTAAATTCTACAAAATATTTAGAATAATCTTAGAAATAAGTACATTCCCCTATTTCCAAATCTACTACAATGCCAGACAAAAATGCGTAAATTTTGACCCGTTATTCACAGAGTTATAAATTATCATCAGAAAAAAGCACAGATTTCTAAATAAAATGCTGTGCTTGGCAACGAACTTACATATTTTTAATCGATTAATCGATAATTTCAAGGGAAAATGAATAAATCGGAAAAAAGTGAAATCTAAAAAGCTTACGTGTAAAATATTCATTAAATGGTTGAAATGCATATCTTTATCTCTCAGCTAAAGATTTTTTAAGTTTTAAATGAAATGCATTTAAATTTATATCAAATAATCATTCACTTTGCATAGCAATTACCAATATAGCTAATCTTTCAAATTTCCAAACTATTATTTATGTTTTTAACTTTATTACAGGCGAAAACGTAAAACTTATTTTATTGCCCTTAGTGTTGTATTCAATTTGAGGAATAAATTAATTAAATATACACATTTCATTTGGGAACAACTGAACATTTTTGATACACTGTACAAGCTGTGGTGTAATGTATAGGGTGCAGTTAAATCTTAATTCCAATATATGAGAAAAATTACGCCAAAATTAGATGCATTTACTGTATTCATGAATTATCGTCGCCACTTTTGGCGTACATTTGGAAACCATCAAACGGGAAATTTTGAACCGTTGAATTTGTATTCTGCAACTATAATTTCCTTCTTTGAAATGATGTAAGAAATTGTGCACCATACAATTCCATTTTTTGGGGTAATTATTAAATAAAATCATTGCAGACTTCTCAAACAACTAGAGGAACAAGCATTTTTAAAATTTTGAAAAGATTTACAGTGTGTTATAAATTTATATATATATAATAACACCAAATCAATGTTATTCATAAATGTCATTAAATCAGTCGTTAATTTTCTACATAAATTCCACTTAAATGATGTCAAAATTTAATGTCACTTAAGCAATTTCTGTATTTAAAATGTCAAATGTTACGCGTTTACACCATCGTTCGGATGCCGAACAAAAGCGACAAATGCGATCAAGAAAATGTGTGAAATAACTTTATTAAAAGGACGGAAATTAACTCATGCATTCATAATGACATGAATTAATTTCCGTATGTTCTTGACATATATGTTCTTGTGACTTATATATTCTTGAGAGCACGTATAATTTATCTTGTGAGTATGAAATTTGAAATTATATGAAATTAATGAAATTTGAAATTATATGAAATTTGAATATGTAAAACAGTTTTATAAAAAATTAGTAATCTGTACAAAATTGCTTCAGTTCAGAGTTGGGTGGGAATTAAAGTAATCGTTTGCAACTGTAATTGATTATAGATAATTACTACTATGTAATCAATTATATGTAATCACGATTACAGGTAATTGCAATTACAAGTAATCGCAATTTCTGATTACACCAGAGTCGGGTAGAAATGTAATCGATTACATTTTTTGATTACTGTAATCAATTACTTGTAATCACGATTACAAATTTTGATTACAAGTGCAATCGTGAATACATTAATGAATTACGCTAATCAATTACTTGTAATCATTTCGAATATGTAAAACAATTTTAAGAAAACCTAGAAATCTGTACAAAACTGCTTCAATTCAGAATCGGGAAGAATTACAGTAATCGATTACAACTGGGATTGATTACAGATAATTACTGCTATGTAATCAATTACTTGTTATCACGATTACTGGTAATTGCAATTAGAGATACAATTCTGAGAGTGTAGGATATAACCCGGATCCTCTGTTTCTGTTGCCTTTTGGTGTAACTCCAAGGAACAGGGTGTAGTGAAGTTTGCAAAATAAAGAGGTAAGCTCGACTAATTTTTCAGAAAGTCATTATAATTACAGTTACTGAGCATTTTTCTGAAATAAGGGACCTGACCATGTAAATTTACGGTCAACTCTCCGTATTTTACGAAAATTTCTTAGAATGCTGAAATAAATCACAGCCTGTAAATAGTTAAAGAAACTTTTTTTATTATTTTGTATAATTAACTAAATGTCAAACATGAATTTTAAGTTCAAATATTATTTAGCATATAATTTTCTAAAAGAAAAAGAACTCCACCGAAAGCAAACAGCATTGATTTAACAGTTTTACTTTACACTTTTAATTTTATGGATTAACTAGTCAAGTTTTTTTCCCAGCAGCTAAAAAAAAAATAATACTTGTAGTTTTATTTGTGTCAAGAAGTATTTGTTCTATTAAAAAAAATTGACACTCTACAATTTTTTTTTCATAATTATATTTGAAATTGATAAAAAATTTGGTCAGTGATGAAGAAAAAAAACTGTACGCTTGTAATTTTTTGAGCCTGACAACAATTTTTTTCAGCCCAAAAATATTTTTACACCTTGTACTTGTAGTTATTTTGTCAAGATATTTTTAAAAAATATTTTTTAAAAAAATATCATCGAAGCAAAAAGATAAAAAGTAATAATTGAAAAAACCTAAATCAACGCTTAAATATTGAAAAGTAGAAAAAAATACTGAATTTTTTTCCCAATTTTTTTATCAATATTTTCATCTGAGTCTTTTTAATTTATTAAATAATGAATAGCTCGTAACTTACAGAGAGATTATAATATAATAATTTCAAGAAAAAATATCTGTCAAGTAAAAAATATATATATAGTCCTTTTTTAACAAGTACCATTAAGCAACTTATCAAAATTAATTAACTATTTCACATCTGTGTTCTCAAAGCATAATTTCGAGAGAGAAAAAATTTGTAATGAAAAAGTTCCTTAGGCGGGTTTCGCGATCATAATTAAATCGACATGGGATTATAATTTTCCATTAAGCGGATTAAATGTCTAGGCAGAATTTTATTTTTTAGAATCTGACTTTTTAAAATTTTGTAAAATCACTCAGATATCTTTCTAATGTATTTTCAATGCTATAAAGCAACATTTTAAAAACTTAAAATTTTTCAAAACTACATTAAAAAATTCTTTCTAAAATTTTTAAGTCATAAAATTTAATTTAAAGAGGATCACCAGAGAGAATATATTTTTAGATAACTATTTTATAAGCTTTCTAACTATCCATATAATCTATTTTATAAATCAAAATATCTTTATATTGGGTCATTAAGTATGAAATGTCCGATTTTGCTAAAGCCTCAAGTTTATTCACTTCGATCGTCCTTTATTTTTTTGCATTGAGAAGAAGCGCCATCTGGCTTTCAGATGCAATTTTTTGTTCTAAATAGTCTATCGTACTGTCGCCTGGAGGTGGAATATTGTAAGCCATGGATAAGACAAAAATGTGAGTCATTTTCGATTATGAGTTCTGTCGTGGAACTAATGCAGCGCAGACAAGCCGAAATGTTAACGAAGTGTTTGACAAGGATGTAGCTAACGAGAGTACAGTACGTCGATGGTTCATAAAATTCCGATTTGGAGATTTTGATCTTCAAAATGAGCCACGAGGGCGACCTGAGAGCAAAGTGGATGACAACAAAACTGAAAGCTGTAGTGGAAGCAAATCCANTTTAAGAATGACTTTTTAAAATTTTGTTGTATCACTCAGATATCTTTCTAATGTATTTTCAATGCTATAAAGCAACATTTTAAAAACTACATTATAAAATTCGTTCTAAACTTTTTAAGTCATAAAATTTAATTTAAAGAGGATCACCAGAGAGAATATTTTTTCAGATAACTATTTTATAAGCTTTCTAACTATCTGTATAATCTATTTTATAAATCAAAATATCATTATATTGGGTCATTAAGTATGAAATGTCCGATTTTGCTAAGGCCTCAAGTTTGTTAACTTCGATCGTCCTTTATTTTTTTGCATTGAGAAGAAGCGCCATCTGGCTTTCAGATGCAATTTTTTGTTCTCAATAGTCTATCGTATTGTCGCCTGGACGTGGAATATTGTAAGCCATGGATAAGACAAAAATGTGAGTTATTTTCGATTATGAGTTCTGTCTTGGAACTAATGCAGCGCAGACAAGCCGAAATGTTAACAAAGTGTTTGGCAAGGATGTAGCTAACGAGCGTACAGTACGTCGATGGTTCATAAAATTCCGATTTGGAGATTTTGATCTTCAAAATGAGCCACGAGGACGACCTGAGAACGACGCGTGAACTAGCATGAAGGTTTGAAGTTACCATCCCAACGATATTAAGTAATCTGAAAGCAATTGAAAAAGTTTTTTTTTCCAACGGCAGGCACTGAACTTTCGTTCTTAGCCTAGGAAGATACCGGAGTTGTTACTCATTTAACGTTACCCAGTGGGCACCTGTGGGCACGGAGGCGAGCAACATTACTCACGCCACACTGCCACATACCCGTTTATAGGGTGGGCCACATTCACACATCACACAATAGAGAACACACACAGAGAGAAACATCCATGCCCTGAGCGGGATTCGAACCCGCAACCATTGGCTTCACAGTCAGGCACGCTGACCGCTCGGCCACCTGGCCGGCCAATTGGAAAAGTAAAGAAGCTGGATAGGTGAGTTCCGAATGAGTTGAGCGAGCGGCATCAATGGGACCGCTTCGAAGCTTGCTGCTCTTTGGTATCAAGACTAAAAGGCGATCCATTTTTGCACCGGATAGTCACGTGCGATGAAAAGTGGATACTTTTTGACAATCGCAAGCGTTCAGCACAATGGTTGGACGAAGATGAAGCGCCAAAACACACCCCAAAGCCGAGTATACACCAAAAAAAAACTAATGGTGTCCGTTTGATGGTCCAGCGCGGGTGTAATACACTATAGTTTTGTGAGACCTGGGCAATCGATAACGGCGGTTCTCTACTGTGAACAGTTAGAAGAAATGATAAGGCAGCTGCGAATTAAGCAGACGAGATTGGTCAACGGGGACAGACCAATCCTCCTGCAGGACACCGCTCTACCACACGTTGCAAGATCGACGTTACTTAAACTACAGGAACTGGACCTGGAAACCCTTTGTCACCCACCGTACTCGCCAGATCTCGTGCCAACTGATTACCATTTTGCAAGGAAAAATATTTAATTCCCAACATGCGGTGGAGAATGCATTTTGGGATTTCAACACCAGCTGCTCTCCAGATTTTTTTGCTAGCCTTATTAAAGAGCTACCATTAAAATGGCAATGTTGTATTGATAGTTTAGGTGCATATTTTGATTAATTATATTATTTCTTGCACGAGATATAATAAGCCAAACTTTTGGTCTCAAATCGGACGTTTCATACTTAATGACCCAATATCTCTCTATCGAAGCTAAGATCAAATTATCACTTATTAACACAGTCTTAATGATTAATTATAAAAATAGTGAGGGGTTAAATTTAAAAAGGAGCAGCAGCAAAGAAACTTTTTTTTAATTGATGGTTTATAAGCTATCTAACTACATCAATCTATATATCAATCAATCAATCAGCAATATATCAATCTATCTCTCTATCCAAACTATCTAAAATCAGTGCAATCTTATTTATTAACTATGAAAATAGAGATTGATTAAATTTATAGAGGAACACCAGAGAAAAAAAATTATTAAACTGGTATTTTATAAGCTATCTAAATACCTATTTTATTAATCAGTATATCTATCAATCCGAACTATCTGAGGCCAAAGAGTGAAAAAAAGAGGCACCACTCGACAATAGAAAACGTATTCAAAATTTGAAAAGAACCAGTCTCTTCAACTGATGCTGCCATCTAGTGACAATGATGAAAATAAAAGAAGTTTTTACTATTCTTTTCAAGAAAACAATAAATAAAATCGTAATATTGTGGGAGAGATAAAATTTAAAAAGGTAAAAATAAATTTAAAAGTAAAGTAGATACCTCCGAGTTAAAAAAAAAAAAAAAAAATTTCACAAAACTATTAACTTTAGCAACTACTGTTTGCCTGAGGAGAATAAAAAGTAAACTCTCAACATTTACTTGAAGAATATATACTTAATAACTTTTTATGTGACTAACATACCATTTATTTAGTATTTTCCTTTTTGGGATATAAAAGAAATTTTCCATTCAGCTAAGATTTTCTGCAAATTTGAAATGCCAAAATAAAACCTATATGATAGCAGACAGCTTACTACGTATTATCTTCTTCGTAATATTTGTTACTGTATTTACTCTCGAAGCCTCCCTTCTTTTAATGTGCTTTTGTTATAATTAAAAAAGGAAAGTGGAAAAAAAGGAAGTTATAGCTTTATTTACTTTGTAACGATTTATTACATATAGGCAAAATGGGTGTTGTTTTGGGTTTGATGGCGTGCTAACATTATTTTGACGTCATCACACTTTTCAACTGTGTTCAAGAGTAATAGTAAACAGTGCGCTTGCGTCGTAATTATATGAGAATTTCATCATTCGAACGATATTTTTGTTATTTTGTTCATTTTGCCTATGGGTAACCTGTGATAGCCGAAATGCGATCCCAAGGTTACCCATAAAGATACAGGTTACCTAAGTTCAAATTTTTACCCAAGTTCAAATTTTTTCTTCAATTTAGTTTCATTAAATGTGGTTACAAAATTACACATTTCTTTTAACATTAAATATATTTTTTCAATTAAATTTATTCATATTGTATGGACTAGAAGGCAAAATTTATTTAGATTATTAAAACATTGCCTACGAGTCTTTACTATTAACTTTAATCTATTGAATATAAACATAAAAATTTATAAAATAATTTTAAAAAATCATTTCATTGTAACACATACTTTTAAGTAGGCGTGATTAACTTTTGGGGTTAAATATGTCACATCTAAATTTCCTAACAAGCTAAAAAACATGAAAAGGTTTAAAAACTAGTATGAACGTACTGATAATCGAATTTTTGTGCAAATAGTATATTATTTCAGTCTTAGTAATAGTGATTTAAAAAATATGGTATTTATCGGTAATCGAGACCATGTATTGACGACGACTTTTCCGTGTTATCGCCAACACGAGCACTGGTTTCTATAACCATTAAATGCCAAATTTTAATGCCACGATGTAATGTATAAGAAATACTGATATTTAGCAATATATTGCTAGTATAACAAATTTATATTATTATTTTTTTTTTTTTTTCATTTTTGCTCGAGGTAAAATGGGGGACATGTTGCCACTTCAAATTTAGAACTGTTATGCGGGATTTCATAATACAGTTTCTTCATAGTTTTTTTTATATTTTCATCCAGTTCACATATAGGGGAGAGTCGGGTAGCCCCGCTCACTTAAGGAGTATTGCTTATATTTTCGTATAATAATGAGTAATAATCAATATTTTGGTATCTTTCTATTGTTTTATCATCTAATTAAATAATGCAAAAAGAATAAACCAAAAAAAGAATAGTTTAACTTAAAAAAATAGAAACTTAAAAAAACATGTTTTTCAGCTCTTTTCAAAATGTGTCGGGTAGCCCCGCCCAGTTACAAAAATTATGTTTTTTGACTGTTTTTTCAGGTGTAAATGAAAGTGACCAATGTATTGACAATAGGTAAACCTCGTTTATCATTTTTATCACAAAATTATTTTATTTATTACATATTTATATACTTTTAGTGAATTTTATCATTTAATAACAATCATTTAATAACAACAATATTTGTTGTTAAAAATGCATATAACATTCAAATTTGAAGCAATAAAATAATAATCTTTGCAACCGCACATTTATCGACGAAATAAAATTGGTCGTTGATACCTGACATTCATGTGAGTGGGGCCACCCGAAATCCAATTTTTTTTGTAAATTTGTAATTACTCGAACAATTTTTCGCATATAGACTTCTTTCTTTGTGCAAATTAAACTTAAGACTACATACTTTAATGCTGTATGTATAGAAAAAATTATTTTTTTAGTATTAAAATGAAGTTTAATCGAAACATTCAACCAATTTTTCTTAATTTCATGACTACTGCATTCAACATATTTTCAAAACCATTGTTTACCATGTTAACAGCTGCATAAATACATGAAACTTTGAAAAGAATCTTTTTTTAATATAACAATTAATGTCCGATGGCCCATTCACTTGAAAAAATATTCTATACATATGAAATTGACAGTGGGCGGGGGTACCGGCTGGGAGGGGCTACCCGACTCTCCCCTACTGCTTTCCTATAGAAAATCCTAATTTTTCTCTAAAAGTTATAGCTTAATTTACCCTGTAAAGATACATTTATTAATTTTTGTTAGAGTTAAAACGGGTGGCATGTTGCAACTTCAAATTCAGAACTTTTATGCTGGATTTCATTATACAGTTTTTACATAGTTATTTTTATATTTTTATCTAGCCCACATAGACTTCCTATAGAATATCCTAATTTCGCTCTATAAGTTATAGTTTAATTTGCCCTGTAAAGATATATTTATTTATTTTTGCTAGAGGTAAAAAGGGTGACATGTTGTGACTTCAAATTTAGAACTGTTATGCTGGATTTCATAATACAATTTTTTCATAGTTATTTTTATCTTACTTACGTATACTGCTTTCCTATAGAATTTCCTAATTTTGCCCTGTAAATTATACTTTTATTTACCCTGTAAAGATTTATTTATTTACTTCTACTAAAGTTAAATTAAGGACATTTTGTTACTTCGGATCTAGAACTGTTTTGCCGGATTTCATAGTACAATTTTTCTTATTGCTATGTTTTTCGAAGTCACGCATACTGATCTTTCACTACAATATCCTCTTTCTCAAAGAAGAAGAATAAAAATAGTAACTGAAACCTGTTCTTCTTGCTTCAAATAAAAAAGTACATCTTCTCAAAGATTAGAAACTTTAGAAATGTTCTAGTGTCGAAGGAAGTTTCAACGAAACTCATCTCCTTTCTTTTAAAAACTATTGGTGCCGACGAATTAGTTTTCCTGTTTTTTTTAAAAAAAGAAAGTGACTGTAACAACATCTTCTGGAGCAGAAAACGTCTGGAATTGTGTAACAAAAATACTTCGAGAAATTGTTTTGAAGTGATACCAAAAAGCTGCAAAACAACTCCAAGCGAACAATGTCTACAAAGATTTGAATAAATAAAAATGACGCAGACTGGAAAAAAAAATTACCTTTTATCCTCTGATTATTTTTGCCTTTTGCAAATATTTGAAGATAAGTTAATTAGCTAATTAAATTTTTTCTTCGTGTTTAAACAGTTTTTCAAAGATTCAAGCATAGCATGCAAATATTTTTTTTCTTATTAAAACAAACACTACAGAAAAACTTTAAATATTTAATACACTTTTTTTACTTTACAACTTTTACTATGTTTTTTTTATCCATAATTAATTTTATTTTATTTTATGTATCTGACTTCTAAAAACTCATCTAAACATTAGCTCGCGAGTCTAATTTTTTAATCATAGTTTAATTTCAAAATTATAAAAAAGATCGAGTACATTTTGTAAATTTTTCAAAAACAAACTTTCATGATTTTGCTATTTTACTATTATTTTTTTAAAATTACTTTCGTGTTTATAGAGTCTCGCAATAAAAGTTTTGATCACATTTTTGCTGTGCTAAGAGGCTCCTGCATGCTGCAAACTCCAACCCCGTAATTGATTCTCATTCATTATTGTTTATTTCTTCTTAAATGTCACTATTTTCCAAAACAAAAGTAAAAAAATTTTTTTTAAAAAAACGAATATTTGGCTTAAAACTTTTTAAATATTGTAGCTTTGTATGAGAACATTTTGTTAATGCTCATAAACCTATCGTAACGAATGAGAATTAGAACTATTAATCGTAAGGAACTTGGAAAAAAAATTTATCTGAAAAATACAGATTGTGAGATTTATTAAGAAGAAATAAATGGGAAGCAATTTAATTCGTTGAAGAGAATTGTAAACACTCAAATAGGGAATGGTTTTTATTGCTATTTATTGTTTGTCTGTTTTTTTGTCTTGTTTTTTTCGAAAGTGTCACTATGAATGTTAAGATTTATATCTAGTAACATGCAATCTCTCTTTCTCCCTCTCTGTCTCTCCCTCCCCCTCCCTCACTTGTTACTTTTGATTGACATCTGCTCGAGCATTAGCTTATAAAATAGAGAAATAGAGATTTCGCGAAGAAGAAATATTTTTTCTACAACTATGGATAGTCAATATTAAAATCATAAAAACTCAAAAATGCACTTAAATTTATATAAAAAAAAAAAAATTTGATCTCCGAAAAGCGATTACAGGTTACCCATTGGCTAAATAATTGCTGTATAATTTTTTTACCCATTTATTCATTATACATTCCTCTTTATTTGTGATATTCACCTGAACTAGTATTGAAAACGATCCAGTTTGAGCTGTAGGTTAAAATTTCTGATTCTTAATTAAAACAATAAAAACAAAAAATATCGTTCAAGTGATGAAATTCTCTTTTATTCACTACTCAAGAAGTATTTATGGGATCTCTCTGGTCCCATATCTCAAAACTAAGCTCACCAACTTAATGCATAACAAAGTTAAAAGAGAAAAAAAGAATTCTAAAAAAATTATCAAATAGCAGCGATCGCCATAGCAACGCATGCAATGACGACGCATGCGCACTGTTTACTATACTCTTGAACACAGTTGAAAAGTGTGATAACGTCCAAATAAGGTGCCCACGCCATCAAACCCAAAACAACACCCATTTTGCCAATGGGTAATCACTTTCAAAGAAATAAAAATTGCAAAAAATACTTTGGTTAAAACTATTATACAAAATGGTCCTATTAGTATGTCAAATTTCAATTCTTTCTCTCCTGACTCGCATGTTTTTTTTTACACTGCAAACTTAACAGTTAATAGCTTTCAAACTAATAATCAAATCGTATTTTTTTAATTCCATCAAACTTTTTGGAGATTTTTCTACACACCCAAGACAAAATTTTTGATGGTTGTCTTTGATGGACCAACAGGAATAAGATGGTAACCATCATGAGCTTCCATCAAAAACCGTCTCCACTACCAAGACTGACCATCACATCAAATTAGGAATTGGGACAACTTTATATTGGACCACAATAGTTTGATGGTATTTTTCGATGGTTAACAAAAAAAATCCATCAAAAACCAACATAGTTACTCAGTGTTACTTTTTGCTGTCTGTATTTTTTAATTTACTTTTTAAAAAAATAGCCTATAATGAAATACTTTTTTTATTAACTTTAAACAAAATTTGATAGTCCAATGCTTTCTAATAAGTATTAAATCGCTATTTTAAAAGAGAATTTTCCTTAAAAATTGATAAAAACTTACAGAATTTTAAAAATATATAAGTTTTGCTGTCAGTTAGCAAAAATATATTTATTGAAATAATGCTTTCTTAACGTTAAAGAGAAAGGTTTTTGATTTTAAAAGTGCAATATTTTCTAATAGACCAATAAATAACAGTATTGCATAATGCAGTTCTTTACGATCAATGTATTTTCTAATAATAGAATTTTCTAAAATATTTTTGAACATTTTTTAATTTAATAATCAGCAGCATTACATTATAGGCATTTTTTATAAACATTAAATCAAAAAATCAACATTTTCTAAAAAAAAATTTCTTTTCAAATTTTATAAAAATAAAAAGTAAAAATGCATTTCATAGACAAAAAAAACATCCAGTAGTAAAAATATCCTATTTGTGATATAAATTGAACCAAAACCAAACACCAGAAAATATCCTTCAGAAATTGTACGAATTTTTCTGGGATGGCTATTTAAATACTTGAAACTCAAAATTCCTTTTCCATAATTTTGAAGGTATTTTAAATTATTTCCTTAAAAATATTCCACTTTTACCCAACTATTTCCTATTCTCCCTTACAATGTGGCCGCCTCGTTTTCATATCTTGCTCGTGTGCAATAATTAAGGAAATAAACTTCAAAGATTTTTAAAGTACTTAGTAACGTTAAAACAGTTTTTCTTTAAATATTGAAGCATATTCCATTGCCGAAGTGGGCTCATTAAAATTTTATCCAAACAGAAATATGCAATGCATAAATCTGTTCTCTTAATCTCTCGTAAACAACCGAGCAATCCTGAAACTGATACCATTCAAATTCAAGTAGTATACCTTACATCGTCATAAGAGCGTAACGTTCGAGAGCTCCCCCCTATTCAGACACGCTTATTGGTTTGTAGCTATTTGGGATTTAGTTCTAAGAGAAACACTTTAATATCACACAATAAATCGTCAAGAGTGCTTATTACATATCTTGCAACTGCTTAGGGCAGTAAATATGAATACCTTTTACGGCTTTTGCTATTCCCGAAAAATATAAATTCTGTAACTTTATGAAATGAACATCGCATAAATCAAAACAATTTCTAACACTCAGGAAAATCTATAAATTGCAAGTCTCGTAATTTTTGTTATGCTTCTAAAAGTATGCTGGATTTCATAATACAGTTTTTTCATAGTTATTTTTACATTTTTATCTAACTCACGTATACTGCTTTCCAATAGAATATCCTAATTTTCCTCTATAAGTTATAGTTTAATTTATCCTTTAAAGATATATTTATTTATTTTTGCTAGAGTTTTTAACTCTATGTTAACTCTATGCCACTCTAGAGTTTTTAACAGTATGGGCGGCATGTTGCGACTACAATTTTAAAACTGTTATGCTTGATTTCATCATGCAATTTTTTCATAGTTATTTATATCTAGCTCACGTATACTGCTTTCCTATAGAATATCCTAATTTTGGTCTATAAGTTATAGTTTAATTTACACTGTAAAGATACATTTATTTATTTTTGCTAGAGTTAAAACGGGTAGCATGCTGCGACTTCAAATTTGGAAGTGTTACGCTTGATTTCATCATGCAATTTTTTCATAGTTATTTATATCTAGCTCACGTATACTGCTTTCCTATAGAATATCCTAATTTTGGTCTATAAGTTATAGTTTAATTCACACTGTAAAGATACATTTATTTATTTTTGCTAGAATTAAAACGGGTGGCATGCTGCGACTTCAAATTTAGAACTGTTATGCTTGATTTCATAACACATTAGAAAGTGGATACAATACATTAATGATACATTAGAAGGCACTCCTTCTTGCGAATATAATCGTGTGAGCTGATGAAGATACATCTTTTCTTTATTTTGTTTTCCGAATTTTTAATAAGTTTTTATTTTTTTAGAGAAAAAAAAATATTTTTAAAAATAATTTTATTTTAATAATTTTTCTTCTTTTGGCATTAATCGTTATTATTTGTTTTCTCAATATTTGAACTTATTTTGTGAATTCTATATACTTGCAGGTTATACGCAGTTAATAAAAATTATTAGATAAGTTCTATCTCGAACAGTAGAACGAAAAATAAACTAGAACTAAAGCGCTTCAAAATACTGAATTTAAACTTGAAACAACATTCATTGAACTGATTCAAAAGTATTTTATGAAACGAACGATTCAAGCAGAACTGTTCTGATGTCTCAAATATTCATTGAGAAATGAATCATTTCGAAACAGTTGCTTTTATCGAAGTCTTTTAGATATTCTTCTTCTTCTTAACTTATTTTCAACATTAACTCGCAATCATCTAATTCAAATCACAGCAATAAATTAACATCTTTTTAGACTTATTCAAACAAATTTTATCATTCGTTGCATTCATATACATTCATGTATGAATGTTAAGCAATACTTAAAAATCAAACAAAATTTAGATTCGTATACCACCTCTCAAACAAGTGAAAAATTTAAATAAAACGATACATTTGATAATACCTAATTCATTATCATTTATCGATAAAATAGTCTTTAAAAATTATTTTTATGTAATGATTTTCGAAATACACAAAATTAGACTTGAATAGTCCCAAGAAACTGAAGCGGAAAATACTTGATGACATAAAAACTACATTTGCTTTCCAAATTATAAAAATGGTTATACTAGAAGTCCACATGTTCAAGCGCTCAAAAATAGGCACGCATTCTGAAGACTCACCAGACGTTAATGAAGAAAACAAAAAAGATTTGAAACAGTAAATGCAAAATTGTCAACAAAAAAATGGAAAATAAAGTTGAAAAACAAAACTAAACAAACCACGGTAGACGAGAGTGAAATAGAAAATGATTGGGGGTAACAATACTTTATTTGCGATTATTATTAGAGCTGTACAACGGCTATTGACGATGTTCTGGAAAATACCCCTGATAATGAAGACAAGCCAGAGGACTTAGGAAGCCGAACGACTTACGCGCTGCGTCGAGCATTCTACGGTAGAACAATTTACAGAGAGGTTAAATACAATATATACTATCACTCAAGTAAAAAGCCCCATTCAGTAAATAATGTATTACTTATTATTATCAATGTTTATGTGGGGAATACTAACATGAATTAAACTAATATGAGCCATCGAATAACGAAATAAAATTAAATTACCAAAATAAACTATTTATTAAGAACTTTAAAATGAAAAACTGAATTAGAACATACATACTTCAAACTTCCGAAGTAGTTGGGGAAAAAAGGCTCTCCGCCCTGAAACTCGCTTAAAGCCAAAGTTAGCTGCTGTAGCGAAATCGCTAATCCAACTGAAGCAGGCAAAAATATTCTAGTTAGCAAGAGCTTCAGAGCGCATGCGTAACAAATCAACAAATAACAAATACGAAAAGATTTCTCCTTATAAGTTATTGTTGGATTATTCAACTACTGCTGAACAGTTTATTTTCGGGAAGACAAAAATTATTGAATATATTTAAGAATTAAGAATATATTAAACAATTTAAAGCACACAATTCCCGAACATCCGAGATGCAGTCTTTCTGAAGATTCCGTTAACAATATAGCATAACTGGAATGAGATTTTCGACTCTCACTACTCAAAACAACTATATTATGTTTCGTCATTAGTTCGAAATTATTCATAATTTATTTAAAACTTATAAAACAATTCAAACAATCAATGCAAGCATCTGAGACGTCAGATGGTTGAGTATCAATGATCTTCCTTTTCTTGAGTTAAGAGTTGCCCATTAGTAAATTTGAGTAGCCTATTAGAGTTGAACAGTGTTTCCCAAAGTGTGGGACGTGTACCCCCAGGGTTACGGGACCAGTTTAGCGGGAGTACGCGTTCTTATGCGAAATATCTTACAACAAACGAAAATTTCAAAAAATTTTATTTAAAAACAAAGTTAGCCATGAAAATGTACTATTACGTATTTTTCTATTGGCTGTTTTTTGCAGAGTTAACAGTTAATAACTATTGGTGTCAACAGCCGGTTGTGATTTTGACTTTTCTGCAGTTTTTTTTTTTTTTTACAGTAAAAAATACATTCCTTTTTTCATTAGTGGTACACAGCGTTATGAAAAATTTAGAATGGTTACACAAAAGTCATAAGTTTGGGAAACACTGGAGTAGACCATTAACATATTTGAGGTCATCCCGTCCAATAATTAAGATTTAGCCCTAGAACATGAAGATTCGATCATTAGATCAAAAGTTATTCAGGGTGGTCCGCTTTTTTTTTCTTTTTTTGAGCACTGTACAAACAAAATACATCCTGAGTTAATCCTTCCCTTCAGACTTACAAACAAAAAAATGCGACATCAACTAAACCTTATTAATTCCTGTTACTGTGCATTTTATTTCACATAAATTTTAAATATCAAGCAATTTTTATAGTACGGGAAATTTTTCATTTTTCTTCAACGATGAATTCAAACATATTTTTTTTCCTTCTTAAGTTTAACATTCCTTGATAATGGCTAAGTGCTTTTGGAATAATAAGGTCAATTGTTAAGCTCTTGTTCGAACGACAAAAGCTAGTCTATTTCAAACACCACATTAAGAACATCAACGACAAAAAAAGACATTCTCTGTTAATACCTACCTCAAGAGTTACTTAAACAAAATCTATTCCTAAATAACAGTTACCATAAATAAAACTATACATTCTCTTGAGATAAAAGTGATTATGTTTTTGCTTATCAAAAACGCATTATACCATTCCTGGTAAGGAACCATTAGAGAAATAAAAGTAACGCATACCGGAATCAGAAATGGCATTTCATCCCCCCAGCTTCCTCCCCCTAAAGGAAAATGATGACTCCGTCGGCGATCCAAATGATGTTTGAACTATAGAATCGATACCCCAATACTCGATTTTAGCACTCAAATTATCTGTTATTTCATGTCTGTGAAAAGAAGTACTCTTCATGGATATTGAATTACGATAAAAGTAACAGGTAAATGTTAATGAATATTTATGAGACTTGATATAGAAATACGTTATGATAACCGTTACTGCTAATCTTTGGCTTCTACTTTTGAAAGGGTTTTTCTTTTGATGGGTTTTAAAAAATGGGATTACTATCTACAGTTTAATCATTCAATGCAGGTACAATAAAGAATAATCTTTGTTCAAAATTCAAATAACTTTTTAATGAGTTGAAATGCTGTATTCTCCAGTATTTAACGCAGGTAAGGAGTTACGACGTGCGTGTAGCAACCTCTAATTGGTTGAGTATGAATAGTTATCGAAAATAAAAATTATATTTTAATCCGGAAAAAATCACAAAATTACATGCATGCAATATTTTGCTACAAAATTTAATTTTAACTATTCAAAGTATTTACACTGGTTAACATGAATCAAAGAAAAATCACACAAATGACCATAACTCAAAATGTTACACATAGAATTATTTAATGAAACTTGCGCACGTTATAGTTCGCATAATAATGACTAAAATAAAAAGTATTAACCTGACAATTGTGATGCTACCGAAATTACCATATGTATAAAATGAATAAACCATGTGTCAGTTCAGAACAGAAAAAGCACCTACGGTATGGTGTATGAACACGCTAGCGATACAGCACATACTCTCAAAATGAACATACTCGCGATACAGCACATACAGCGTGTGGTTTCAATTACGCGGTCTACCAATTCTGTTGGAAGTGCGAGCCATTGTTCTTGCAAAGCAGTTGCAAGTATGGCAAGAGTCTGAGGATGAGGATAGAGATCAGGTAAAGCATCCTAAACATGCTCAAAAGAATTCAGGTTCGGTGATCGAGCTGGCCACTTCATGCGCCCGTCTGTCCACCCAAAGAGATACCACCCCACACACAGACACTGCCTCCTTGGTATGCATCTCTTTCATGTATGTATGATGGATGATATCGTGTTACAGGTGTCTTCAAATCAGGAAACGCCTACTATCGCTTAGGAGGCTAAATTCAGACTCATCTGGGAAGAGAACAGCCCTTCGATGGTCAGCCGTTCAGTGGACATGTCGCTGGGCAAACCTCAAACATTCCTCTCTATGGCGTGACGAGAATTGAACGTAAATGACTAGACGCTTAACGAACAAATAACGTTTGTTAAACCTTCTACTCGCAGCAGTTCTTGACATCAATCTTGCGATTGCTCACTAACCAGAGAACCTGAGTTAACTCGCAGTTGCGGTTACATAACAATAACTATATATTGCGCACATAACGATAAATATCGGTCATCGGTGCTCGTCGTAGCCTTTGTCCGTCCTTGGCTGAACCTTCGGAACGCCGAAGAGGTGGTCAGAAATTTTTGTCACCGTCCATGAACCCTAGAGGGACTCACATTTAGCCATCTGACCATTTCTATCTGACTTTGTTCTGCCTCTGGTCTTCCAGTAGATCTCCATCGTAGTTCTTCGGACAAATGCAAATTTAACCTCAAGGATCCACCTCCAGGAAACCACCAAATTCCAGGAAATGAAACCTCCAGGCATCTGCAAATGATGCCAGGAAGTCATTGTTACAAATTATCTCTTTCAAATTTCTCATTTCAGATACACAATGAAATTCGCAGACTTGCGATCAAAAATAAAAATTTTTGTTCATTGCGAGTGACGTCATTTCATTGCAGCGCCACTAATTTACATATTGCAGTTTTACTTAGCAGCTCTTATTTGACAAATATATTCAAATTTCAATTGAAATGGCTTATTTTTGGGAGAGTTATCTCTATTTTTTTTAATTTTTCCTTGTTTTTTGATAACCAGTGTATTATATGCAAGATTAAGGTTAATAGCAATATATTCTTTGAATAATGTACTTTTCAAAGCTCTTGTTAGTTATGCCTAGCACTTTTATCAAAAGCATGCCAGTCCAGCAATGAACTGATCGTTAAGACACGGCTCCCTAAAGATAACCAATGTCAAGCATCACTGGCTGCTCTCAGTGTGCGGGTGGGTGACAACTTGGTATTAGTCTACATAGAGACCAAGGGTGTGCGGTATTGGTCCTCGCTAAACTGTTCTACCGTAAAGTGCTCGACTTCGAATGCAGGTCGTGGGGCTACCGAAACAGGAGTGCCATCCCCTCTGCAGAGGATCAAAATTGTGATGGCATGTCTTCGGATCATCCTGAGGAATGTTTCCCAGACAATCGCCAATAGCCCATTGTGCAGCTCTAGTGCGACGTAAATGAACTACAACCACAACAACAACAAAAGCATGTCAACTAAATAGTTGACCTTTTCTGTACAAGCTTCTTGCTAAAATATTATTTCTAGTTGAAAGCTTTGCAAATAAACAAAAAAAAATGTTTTAAAAATCTCCCTCTCTTTATAAATATATATACATATATATATATATCTAATATAAGGGCAACAACCCCGATATTTTGGTGCATTTATTAGTCAAGAAAACAGGAATAATGAGAACATGCTGTGCACAAGATTTTATTTACTAATAGATCGTGAAGCCGAATTCATATCCCTCTCTCCCGGCTGGAGAGGGGGGAACAAAGTTCCAGTCAGATCTGACAGAGTTTAGTTGGTAAACATTATACACCAAAAAAGCCACGCAAAAACCTTGCTCCTCTGTTTTATACGATAATTAAAATGTGTGAAGAGGGCAGTCAAATGCATTTCTTGTATTCCTACGCCTCATCGCAAATCATTTAATACTCATAGAAAATCGTTTAATCTTTCCTTATATGGAAGTGAAAGATCTTAAAATAACTTCTCTTTTGAAATATAAATCTAATTATTATTCATTGGCATGTTTTTNACTTCAATGCAGACTATTAGTTATTGTAATTGTCTCATAATCCAATTAATTTGTAATTAATTGGATAATTAATTAATTTGCTAATTAATAAATTAATAAGAAAATTAATTAATTATTAATTCATTATTAATAATTGATTTGCAATTACATACTCCAATTAATTTAGAAAGTTTTTTGGAGAAAAAAATTTGATGTCAATTTTTTTTTTTTTTTAAATTTACAGGTTTTCTGAAAAACTACAGATATATAAAATTTTCGAAATCAATTTTGACAATAAATATGCATTATATAGTACGTGAAAGTACCACAAAATTAATTGGAGTATGAGACAATTACTATAACTAATAGTCTACATTGAAGTAATAAAATACCGATTTTTCTATATATTGAATTATTTTTTATCTCTCACAGGACCTTCTATGGGCCAAAACGAATGTTAATTAATTTATTAATTAGCAAATTAATTAATTATCCAATTAATTACAAATTAATTAGATTATGAGACAATTACAATAACTAATAGTCCGCATTGAAGTAATAAAATACCGATTTTTCTATCTATTGAATTATTTTTTATCTCTCACAGGGCATTCTATGGGCCGAAACGAATGTTGCCCCCTAAAATTATTCCTCATAAGGCATACATCCCACTAGTTTATTTCAAAATTGGCGAGTCACACTTCCCTAGTTTCCCTTGTAAGTCACACTCGATACAATTTTTTTCGCTCAAAGAAAGTGCAAAACAAAGTACAGTAGACAAATAAAAGAAATTTAATTTAATCGAGAACTTTTGATTCATCGTTTCATGAAATTTGCAAAGCTATCAAACCAAAAGAAGTTGGAATTTGCTTCAAACGACTCTATGTGTTTTAATTGTTTTCTTGCTCTGCATTCTATGAGACAATCTCACTGCAAATATTTTATTTTAATTTTATAACCGTCATTGAACAGCCTTCCCAATCATGAGTTTACGACTACCAATGTTCAACTCCGAAGGCTTAGAATTTTGAACCCAATCCAGAAGACAAGGAAACTCCTGGATCAAGTGTCGGGAGACTTTTGCTTTCGTGAAGGACTTTTTGATGGATCTAACCTGCATTTGCAGTACATGGAGAGGAAGACAACGAAATTCTTCCATGATTAGCCTGACGACGAGGGGACTCTAACCCATAATCTGCTACCACTGAGGATATTTTACGTCAGTCTTGTGGTCGGTGCGAGCCTTGAGCGGAATTCGTATCGACCAGCCATCACTGGAATTCGAATCCAGGTCACCTCATCGGGAGTCGTGCGCTCTATGCCCTGAACCACCACTGCTCAAAATTCCGGCATCGTAAACTATGTCTAGGAAAACAATATATAGCAGTGTATGCAATATAATTGCTTTAAGCAATGTGTGTAATATAAGAATCGCAAGAAAAAGCACATCATTTTTTGCCCTCTTTGAAAATATAGTCTGAGTTTACGACCAAAGAAAAGTAACCTTTTTTTTATTCAGTAAATTAAATTTTCTATAAAACAAAAATTTTACCCCAGGTTTAAATGTTCAATATCAAGAATATTCGATTTGAAACAAAAATCAGCGTAAGAAATAACGGAGAAGTGTAAAACAGGCAAGGACCCTTTACCTCAAAAAAGCATCAGTGTCAGGAATATTCGGTAATTACCCTTTACCGTAAAAAACATCAGCTTAAGGGATACCGGGCAATAGTCCGAGCATCCCGGCCGGGTTATTATCATTGTGAATCCAGTTATTATTAATAACGCTTAGTAACTACTAAAAAGAAATTTCTTCCTTACTAATGGAAGCAAAATACAATATGAATCTACTTATTGCACTAATAAAATACTTTCATCATAATCATAATTGATTCAAAGTGTGAAATAATCATATGTGATAATTTTCCGTTGAGTTTTATATCATACAATACCTAAACATTTTAAATAAAACCGAATTTTCAATTTTTCTTGTAACATCCACACCAAAATCCCTTTTCTTAAGCAAAAATACAAACATTAATAGGATAATTAATTTTCAGTAATATCCCAACAATGTGACTAAATTCGTATCAATAAAATATTCATATCAATCTATTGTATTCGATGTAATATCTAAGAATATTGATCACTACCCCTTGAACAACTGAATCTTTCTTGAGAGGTGGTTGCCAACTAAAAATAACTACAAACATTAAAAGTCGTTTTCATCTGACGGAAATAGATTAGTTACCCGCAACGAGAGCTAAAAGAAACCTTTGTACATTATTGCTCAAATATTTATAAGAAAGTTTCAGAAAATGAAAACGCAAACAAGTTTCGCAAACAAGGCAAAGAAAGCTTTTGCTTTCATTGCCTTCTAACAAAAACTGCTTTTATACGTTTCTTAAATAAGTTTGTTTTCTGTATATGAAAGAAGATTTGTTGTTATAAAAAATTGATAAAGAATTCCAAACAGTTTTAGTTTATTCTATTATTCCAGAGGTAAGCTAATGGCATCAACTTCTTTGTCCAAACGATGAACTTTTTTATGAGTAATACTATCAATAAAAGTCTAAAATATAACTATATAGCTCAAGTTATTATTTTTACATCGTATTTATCTACATTACATTAAATAGATTTTTTTATGCTTAAAACAGGTGCGAAAGTGAAAAAAGAACTATAAGTTTAAGAGTGTCTATCATATCAAATATGAAAATGAAACATAAGTAACATAAAAAGCTTCAATTAATCTTTTTCTGTAAATCCTTTTCGTTTAATTTATTATTCTAATCGAAACACTTTCTCACACTTTTAAATTCACATCCTGTCCTTAAATCTACTTATGGCTCAAGTAAGCATTGATTAAAAGTAAGACATTTGTCCCTTTCCTATTTGTGGGAATCACGCGAGCTATTTAATAAACCAATTGTAATTATTAATGTTTCCCTTTTTCCCTAAAATATAATAAAATAGAGGGAAAATCATTTGCTACTTTCCCTAGGATAAAAACTTAAGCACACAGTTTTGGAATGCGAATTTGAGCTCCGCAATTGATAGAAAATGTTTTGAATTTACCATGTGAAGCTAAATAAAATATTTTTGCCTTTCTACTGCTATCTACGTGGCTCAACAGCACTCAACCATGACTACCACCCTTTCATATATATATATATTTTATTGAGCATAAGCTGCGAGTAAATAAGGGAAAAATTACAAAACAATGAAAAAAGGATATAAAAAGAAAAATAATAATAAAAATAACAAAAAACCGGGAAAAAGTACAAGAAGTTTTAAAAATCCGGAAAATAAAAGATATAATCATTTCATCAGCTCACACGATTATATCTGCAAAAAAGAGTGTTTTCTAATATTGCATCAATATAGCCAAAGCAAAATATATCAATACAATAGTGTAAGAAGCACTCAAAAAAAGTTTTACAAAAAAATTACAATAAATAAAATAGAACACAATAAGTAAAAATATCACGTAAAAACAGAAAATAAAATATAAAGAAAAAAACAGAATAAAACATGAAATGAAAACTGTAAAGCGAGTAGCGATTTCAACTCTGAACCCTGATTTCATCAACCACTGAGGATATTTTACGTTAGCACTGTGGTCTGTGCGAGTCGATTGCGGAATTCGTATTGACCAGCCATCGCTGGGATTCAAACCCGGTTCAACTCTTTGGGCACAACGCTATAGTAATTATTGATTTTGTTAGGTTGTTTTATAGGGTGGTGATAAAAACTTAGTTACGAAGTAATAATTTAGATATATTTTTGGTCCCTTCTGAAATAGCTGTCGAAATTTTAAACATAAACAGTGTTAATTTTAAACGCAAACAGCGAACTCTTTTTCTGGTCACTTACTTCGCTTTATCATCTGCTATTATACCTTTCGTTACTCTAGCTCAGTGTTTCCCAAAGTGTGGTACGCGTACCCCCAGGGGTACGGGAACAATTTAGCGGGGGTACGCGTTCTTATGTGAAATATCTTGCAGCAAACGAAAATTCAACAAAAAAAATTTAAAAACAAAGCTAGCCATGAAAATTTATGACTACATATTTTTCTATTGACTATTTTTTGCAGTTAATAGTTAATAATTAATGGTGTCAACAGCCAGTTGTGATTTTTAACTTTTGCACAATTTTCTTATAGTAAACAATGCATTCATTTTTTTATTAGTGGTACACAGCGTTACGAAAAATTTAGAAAGGGTACTCAAAAGTCATTAGTTTGGGAAACACTGCTCTAGCTAATTAAATGTATTTTAAATTTAAAAACTGCTGTTTTCTCAGCAAAATGTCTCAAAAAGGACAAACTATTTACTCTAAGAAGAGAAATATCATCAAACTTATGAAATATTTAATGTTAAAAAAATTGACATAAAGATTGCGAAATAAATATTTTTGTCATATGATCGCCAACCTTGTTCACATCCTTCTCCCAAAAATAGTATCTATCGCCGGATACCACGTGATGAAGGCGGAGCCAAGTGCCAACTCCTTTTGAACGAACTATATTTCTCAAAGCCTTTTTTAAACTAAATTCGTTAATTAAGAAATATGTTTCCCTAATAAGTATTTTAATCTTTAACAGCAAATATTAGCTTTCATCTCAAAGGAAATCATAATTCGGCTTATTTTATTAATTTTCAACATCAAAAACAAATCCATATTTGGAATAGATACAGGTGCGAATTTAACTGTCGAACATAAAGCATAACTTAAAACTATTAATGATAAGGTGATGACAAATTTCCTTTTTTATTTATTAAATATTTCAAACTTAAATCATTTATTCGTTAATACGTCCACAATTGTCAACATATACTTTATTTATTAAGTCAGAATTCCGCCGAAAGGTACGGTAATCATTTAAGGTTCCACAAATGGAGAAAAAAAATCGGAAATCTCTGTCGTCTTGCGTACAATGCAAAAAATTCCAGATCATATTGCGCTAAAAAGTGTATATTTTTACCGGGATATGTTACGGAAAACAAAATTTGACAAACCACAATTTTTACTGTAATAATTACCGTAAAACCACTCCTACCACTTTCATTAAAAAGTGTTATAAAAATTACGGTAAAATGAAATTTGCAGTACAGTTCATACTGTACTTTGATTCGGAAGAAAAAAGTTTTCGTATAATTTATTAAAACTTTGACGTTAAGAGAAAAATAACTAAAATATGCAAATTTTGTAAAACGATTTGATAAAACCCTCATGAATTAATGAAAAATAAGTCCTCAGTGAAATATATTTTTTTTCTTAACGTCTGGCAGAGGAAGTCTATCCTCGGAATGATATTCGGCTAATTTAAGATCCTCGGTTAGTTTAAGGTTACCCGGTAGGCACCTTTGAACCTAAGTCACGGAGGGGAGCAGCATTACCGCACTGCCACAGATACCCGTTCATAGGGTGGGCCAAATTCACACAACAAAGAACACACACAGAGGAACTACCATGTCCTGAGCGGGATTCGAACCCGCAACCATTGCCTTCACAGTCATGCACGCTGACCGGTCGGCCATTTGGCTGGCCGTAAGGATAACATAATTCAACACATTTTATCCTACATAAATCGATTTAAATTAATACAGTAAACCTCATTTGATACAAAAGGATGAAACCGACGTTAATTATTGTTATACAACATAATAAAATTATATGAATTAATGTGACGCAACACAATGGCACCATTGCGAATTAACTTAATGAAACCTGTGTATATCAAGGTAATAAAATATAGCAAAAACAGTGCGAAGTTTTCATTATCACTAAAAGAATAGTTTCAGCTGTCCGAGAATAATAAAATTTCTATTAACAGTAAAAAAAAATACTTCAGCATTTCTCATCTAAAAAAAAATGCATTTAAACGCTTTTTTTTTTGTCGTTTCAGTGCTTTTTGTATGTAAATAGTAAATATGTTTTTTAACAAAAATACACTTTGCAAAGTTTGTAAAGTATCACTTTGCAAAATTTGAGATCGATAGGCAGTAATCAAACAATATCTTGCCATCTATAATATCTGCACATGAGATTCGCAATAACTATAACCACAGCTCTGATTCAAAATGCGTCAGTGTGCGGGTGGGTGACCACTTGGATCAGTATGCGTAGGGACCGAGGGTGTGCGGTATTGGTCCTCGTTAAACTGTGCTACCGTAAAGTGCTCTACTTCGAATGCAGGTCATCGGGCTACCGAAGAGGGGTGCCATCCCCTCTACAGAGGATCAAAATTGTGATGGCATGTCTTCGGATCATCCTCAGGGGTGTTTCGCAGACCATCGCCAATAGCCCAATTGTGAAGCTTCAGTAAACTTCCCATTCTTCCGATGCTATTGAAAGATTCTGCTAACACTTGATTGAGAATAATTCAAATAGTATTATATTGTTATAGCTATATATTGTTGGTCTTCACCGTGTTGATGTAAGTCAGGGATGGGCAAACCTTTTTTGGTCGAGGGCGAAAAATCGAGAAAAAAATGTTTGGTGGGCCAAGTAAAAACTTCAAATTTAAAAAGAAAAAAAAATGATATGCAAGTTTCAATTTAAATATTTAATGAGATGAATGGAACTGCGATTTCATTTTTAAAAGTTCCTTATATTGAGGTTCGAAGTGAGATGTGCTTATTTTAAGGAACGAGGCTAAATGCTTGTCTGTTAGTCTACTTCTGAAATGATTTTTTCTAAGGTTAATAGTTGAAAACACTTGTTCACATGTATAAGATTAAGCAAACATAGCACTGATTTTCTGGGCATGGAATATTAAATTTTGGAAACGAGCTTTTGGTGATGACTTGTAAAATTCAAACTTTGACATATTTAGAAAGAGCTGCTCTTCAGATGATTGTTAGATTGTCCGCTCGTTGGAGCTTAAAATGAGCAGTCTGCCACACGTGAAGTACAATTCCCCTATATTAGATTCCGTAAGTCTGCTCCTCGAGAAAGATAAACGCTAGTTGGAGCCAATCTACGGCTATTCTATAAGAAATTTCTGCTTCTAACATTTTATCAATTGAAGTTGCATGCGCTAACCATTTCCTTTAATTTATGTTTTGTAGAAAAAAATAGAGAAAGTAAAAAGGTCATCAGTACTTTTCTAAAAAAGAAAGAACAGAAACAGCTTTAAACAATGTCGACAAGAAAATGAATTGTTTATATTTGATACAGATAGGCAAGTTAAAATTCTATCCTCGGGCCGGATAAAACCTTCAGGCGGGCCACTGCTGGGCCGCGGGCCGTAGTTTGCCCATCCCTGATGTAAGTCATTAACTAGTTATTTCATTGATTCTAGAATATCACGTAAGAGTTCCTTTTTGAAAAAAATTTCCAAACATAAAATTTGCAAAAAAAAGTCTTTTTTAAAATAACCGTCTTAAATAAATCTAATATTTTCATAAGCTACTCATAAAACTATTAAAAACAAATTATTGTCATTTTATATTCTAGTCATTTGGACCAGTTAAATTAAATATTCTAATATTTTGAGATTTAATAATAATTTTAATAATTATCTTTTTTTAAAAAATGAACAAATTTAAAGCTTGCGTCGCAAATTCAATTGAAAATATATTCCTAAAAAAATATCTTTTGCATATATGCATTACAGCACCTTTTAAGTACTTTTTAAACACTCAAAAAATATTTTAAGCACTATATACATTAACAAAATGCAAAATAATTTTCAAAGACTTTTCATGATCATGATAAAATAACTAGTTTCTGACAAATAACTCTTTTCTTGATTATATAAGTCATTATAAAATGACCGAGAGATTTTTCGGTTCGATTTCTGAAGGGGGAAAATGAAGCCTAAAATTGAGAATAACTTGCAAATTGCAGCAGAGTTGTATATGAGAAAGCAATAATCTCACCGAACCCAGCTCATTGGACGCACATGAGGAAGAATTTCCTCAAACCTGTAAAATTATTGGGGCTTTCACACGATATGGACGACGGTAAACCGAAATAGATTGTGGTTGAATGAATTGTGAAAACGTTGAATAGAACAATGTGAAAATCGCGCTTTTGAATAATAAGTGGCGAAAATCGACACGATAAAGAAAAAAAATCTCATTTTGGAAAAGGGAAAATGAAAAAAAGCACCTCTAAACACTTTTTGAAAACACTACGCACCATATTATAAATAAAGTGTTTTCTCTTCAACGAATGAGAAAAATGAATTATTCTACTATTTTGAATCAGAGTCGTAGTTTATATATTAAAATTAAAACATAATTCATCAATATTTTTTTAAACCCTCTAACCACAAATAAAATTTCAAAAATAAAAGAGAATACATTAAAGGAAAGAACATTAAGAATCGGATTAATCCGAAACGAATGATTTTAAAACCAGTGATAAAAATAGCTCCAAAACGGAAAAAAAATAAAGACCCACCTGTAGAGCTGCATTGAAGCGTGCTTCTTGAAACTGATATAACTCAACTCCAAATCGATCCGGGGTGTTCCTCCTGTCTTGATGTACTTTCTGATCACATTGACGTTCATCAAATCGTTCCAAGCACCCCCTCGCACTTTTTTTGACGCCAAAAACCTCCTCTTGATCACGACTGTAATACGGGAATCTTGAGGTGCACAATTGTACGTGCCGTTCCGGATTTCTCCACTGCCGGATTCCTGGAAGATGATCACATCTCGCGCTGCTGCCGGACTCCAGCGCGCATGGCCCTCTCTCCTCCAATGATAGGTCCCACATCGGCCCTATTGGGGCCCGTTGTCAAAGCTCTTGGCCTTGAGCATTTCGATTTGTCCCCACAGTCCGGTGTGGCTGACTCCCGGACAGGACATAAGCGTTCCGCGTCAGACCGGACATCGTTTCTCCGTTTTGCCTGAACCTAATCTGGATTTCTGGCTTTGACGTTGTTTTTATTGGTATGGCAACACATGCTTCTTGGATAAAATTATTATTTCGGTAAGGATAAATTTAAAATTTTGATGATAATAATTATTTTCATGTTTAATTCACGTAAAATTTTCTCATATTTGCATTTTGAAGAAAAAGTTTATGTCATTTTTTTTCGTGTCAGCGATTTTCTTTTACGG
Source organism: Parasteatoda tepidariorum (assembly GCF_043381705.1). Lineage (NCBI taxonomy): Eukaryota > Metazoa > Arthropoda > Arachnida > Araneae > Theridiidae > Parasteatoda > Parasteatoda tepidariorum. The sequence continues at coordinate 10,398,746 of NC_092204.1, forward strand.
ATTTGTTATATTCTTCTGAATTCTGTTGAAGCACTAAAGTATATATTTTATTTAAAAAATACCAAAATATCGTATAGTCTATGGGTGTAATAAATTTATCAATTTCAAGTTTTTTGTTCTTGCTGTAGATGGATCTTCAAGAAATTACGAAACCTGAAAAAAAAAGAAATATATAAAACTATTATATTATCTTCAAAAATGCCAACTTTTTATTTTTATTTTATTTTATTTTTACTTTTTATTTTTATTTTTGTCAACATTTATATAGCTCTAAAATTAATGTCCTGATTGTTTGCTTCTTTAAACTATCTAAAAAATAACTCAAATTTTTATTTTATTAAATTAACGCAAACAATACAAAAAGAACGAATTAAAACAAATAATAAACTAAAATGGTTTATTAACATGTTTTTCTAGAGTTTTATTTATTTAAAACATTTTAACACAAAAAAAATGAGAAATTGAAGGCCCTGTCAATAAATTTTCACTATTTAGTTTTTTATTAAATTTAAACTACGTTGAAATAAATTTAATAAATTAAGAAAAAATAAATTTCAAAATAAGTAAAAATTAAAAAAACTAAAACAAGTTAAATAGTTTTAAGAAATTAAGAAGCTAAAATTAACTAAAATTAAGAACAGAACAAATTTATTCATTTAAGGATCCAAATTAAATTTAAACAAACCAATCGAAATTGAGTTGATTTCAGTTCTCCGGTGCTTCGTAGTGATCGCTCTTAATATTTAGATTATTTCTATTACAATTTGTATTATACTTTTTAGAATCATTGCCGGAAACTATGAAAAAAAGACATACAAAGCTATCGAAAATGAGTTGTTTTCCGCGGCAGGATACTTCGCAATGATCGCTCCTAATGTATATTTTCAAAATTCTTGTCATAAATTTTAACAAAGACATATAATTAGGGGTCGTAAATAAATATTAAAATATAAAAAAAACACTATCGAAATAAAACACATCACTGCTAATAAATGTGAAACTTTAAATAGGCTAAAACCTGTTGGCTTGCCGGAAGAAACTGGGAGGAATTGAAAAGGATTATTAGAAACACCTCCTAGTTTCATTAGCCAAAAAAAAATAATTTTGATGTTTTTCACGATAGTGAACATTATATGTAAAGTAATCAATGAAAGAACATGTTAAGTAACATTTTAAAACACTAAACCTTCCTGATTAAAAAGCATTTGATGGTCGATTGTGCGTAAACATTTGTGCATAAATATTGCCTTGAAATAAGTTATCTTCGATATGTCACGTGTGTTTGCAAACAGTTTCCTTCCTCAGTTATTGAAAGTTTAGCCACTGATGTTCATTTAATAAACTTTTCATTCGTAAAGATGTTTTTAAATTACTTTTTGTAGCTTTTATATAACGATTTAATTAATTAAAATTGTGCTTTAAAATTTGTTTTTCAAATTCATTAAATTGCAGCTTAATATTAATTTTTTACCATGTCTCTTTGAATGGAACATTTCATGTGTTTTTTAAAGGCGATATATATACGTATCTTAATATACAAGGTATTTCATAAACACCACTGTTAATATACATTTTTTGGAGGCCTGTCAAAAAATTCTACACTTTGATGAAATTGACTAATTGAAAGAGGAAAGGAAAAAAAACGATACTGAAATACGCAGAACCACTTTTGAGGAAAACTGAATGGAGAAACTGTTAAAAGGTCTCTTTCCTCGTCATCTTAAAATTTAGGATAAATTTTCGGTTTATGGTTTTTCTTGTATTAAACAAATTTGTGATGATAGGCTGTCTTCGATAGCGCTATATCTCTTATAAGAAATAAGAGGCACACTATATCTTTAATAGCACTATATCTTCAGCACTATATCTTTAATAAGGCGTCATCAGAGCCGCGATGGCTCAGGGGATAGAGCATTCGCCTTCCAATGAGGCAAACCAGGTTCGAGTCCCAGTCGAAACGAATTCCGCATCCGGTTTGCACCGACCACAGTGCTGACACGAAATATCCTGAGTGGTAGACGGATCATGGGTTAGAGTCCCCTTGCCTTCGGCTAACTGTGGGAGGTTCTAGTGGTCTTCCTCTCTATGTAACGCAAATGCGGGTTAGCTCCATCAAAGTCCTCCACGAAGGCAAATTTCTCCCAATACTAGATCTTGAAGTTCCCTTGTTTTCTGGATTGGGTTCAAAATAACAAGGCTAAGGAGTAGAACGTTAGTAGTCGTAAACCCAAAAAATTGGGTCGGTTGTTCAAAGACGGATATAAAATTGAAAAAAATAAGACGTCATCACACTTTTCAACTGTGATCAAGAGTAATAGTAAACAGTGCGCATGCGTCGTCATTGCATGAGTTGCTATGGCGACCGCTACTGCTTGATAATTTTTTTAGAATTATTTTTTTCACTTTTAATTTTGCTATTCATTAAGTTCGTGAGTTTATGCCAATGGGTAACCTGTGATCGCCTTTCGGCAAACACAATTTTTTTAAATTGAATTTGAAAATTAAAGAAATTTTAATGAAGAATTGTTTCTCTTGGAAATTATTTTTTTATAATTTTCTTCTCAAAAATGTTAAGCAATGAAAGGATGCGATTCATGGTTTTGACTAAGTTTTTTTAAACTTCATATCTGTTTTTAGATTATTTTTTTTAAAAATTTAATTTTATTACAGTTTAAACAAATAAGAAGTGATTTTAATAAAGTTAAAAAAAAATTAACGTAAATTACTGGAAAGCGAGGATATTTATCATAAGTCTAAAAAACAGATAAATGTAAAATACCAAACTGCTTTTCAAAATATGCTCATGGCAGAAATTATATGGGAATAATTTTATCAGAAAAAAAATAATGAAAAATCGGATTTACTGTGAGTCTTATTATATCTCAAAATGTGATAGGATGATGGCCTTGTATTTGAAAACTACTGCCAAATAGAGAAAAATGTCCAACATCAGTTTATTTTTTGAAAATTAAATAAAAAGGAATAAAATCGTATTTTGAATTTTCCCACTTTCTTCAACAGTAGAGTTTGTTGGAAGAATAAAAGCGTCTTAAGTAACTCCTGAGTAGTAAGTTTAAGACATAAAAATTTGTTTGATTGCCTGATAAAATTGGGAGATGTTTTTTTTTACCACTACTTACTACATTTTTCAATTTCTCGTGATATCCGGCAATCAAACGTGTTTCGATATTTTCTGTGGTGATCCAATTGATCATTGGCTTTTTTTCGTTCTTTCCCCTTAAATATGAACATACAATTCCTAATGGGCAAGTTTTTTACTTCATTTTCGACAAGAATTAGAAATAATATAGTGAATACGGTCATTACAGTACATTTTATTAAAGATTTTAAAACATTTTTATTTCATTTTATTTACGCTTTAATATCAGATATCAAGTTGTACTCATTAATTTTTTGTTATATTGCTTTTTCGGTTCGTAAACGATAGTGCATCAAGTTTACGAGAATTGATAAAATTAAAAAAAAAAAAATTATTCAGAAATATCCAAAGCTTGTTGCAATTTTTATAACTTTAAATCATAAAATTCATTTGCGATATGAATCAGAATTCATAAAATATTCATAAAAGCTAATTCCTAAAGTATGCTACAAATATCTGTTCTTTCTTCCTTAATTACTAATACACTTCTTATTCTGTAAAAATATAAGTAAAGTTAAAAGCTTCTTAAACAAATTTAATTTAATGTACCTTTATTTGCTAATCGAAAAAGTTATATCTGATCAAAATTAGTCACGTGATATTTGTAAGATCAAACTTTTGCTCCCACATGTTTGTCCGAAACGATAATGAAAACAAATGAAAGAGTAAAAAACAGCAATATATTCTTTGAACATTTTATATTTGTTTTTAATCTATTGTATTTTCAACGTTCGTCAAATAATTCTACTTTTTTAATAATAGCCGATGAGTAATAGTTTAGCATAATCTTATGATTCTTTTTTTAAGAAACCTACAGTTAATTTAATTTTTTAAAGAATAAATTTTAACTTAAATAGCAACTTTAACTAAAATAATTCTAATTTTGTTTAATAACAGCCGTATAAATAATAATATAGCAAAATCCTAATATTCTTTTTTAGAAACCTACAGTTAATTTAATTTTTAACGAACAAACATTGACTTAAATAGTACTCTGAATGGTTTGGAAATTAATATTCATAAATCTGCATGTTTTATTTTAAGAATTACTAGCAAACTCTAACAAAACTAAAACCAAACTCACAATTTACTGACCAACTCCCGAAAGAGATTTCTCAATGCAGCGACTTTCAACAAACCCACTCTTTAGTTTAGATTCATTTTAAATAAAAAAAACTTGATTCTAGACATTTATTTAGCTCAGGTAACAAATTTTAAAGGAAATTAAGGGTTGTATTATAATTGGGATCCATTAAAGCCAAGAGGAAAATCTTTAAAGAAAAGAGCTAGCCTTTAAAGGCTGATGGATTGTAAATTAGCCTCCTGGAACTGCTTATGATTTCATTTCATATCGCTTCGCTTGCTAGTCTTGCTCATATATATAACTTTATAGTTTTTTTATTCTATTTTTTTTTCTCAGATATGAGCCTCCTGCTCACTATCGTTCGTCATCACTTGTAACTGCTAGCACATTTTTACCCATTGGCAAAATGAGTGTTATTTTGGGCTTGATGACGTGCGCGCCTTATTTGGAAGTCATCACAATTTTCAACTGCTTTCAAGAGTAATTGTAAACAGTGCGCATGCGTCGTTATTGAATGCGTTGCTATGGCGACCGCTGCTGGTTGATAATTTTTTTAGAATTCTTTTTTTCTTCTTTTCACCAGCAGGCATTTTTAATGCATTTACATAATAACAATTTAAAGTATTTTTACATTCTTTATATTATTAAAGTATAATTACTGTCTTGACGGTGATTCTAATATAAATATGAATACTGAAGAAGGAAAAGTATTTTGTGACGTCTTGAAACACGTATATAGGAAGGATCTGAACACCAATTCGACGTCAAACATCAATGGAGACAGTTTTTGCAACCCATGATTTGAAATGTTGTGGCGTTTATCGGAGGATATATTGGAGTAAATTGATATTTTTCCGTAAAAAAGCGCAACTTTACAATTTATTTACTCCGAAACTAGATAGAAATTTAAACAGAGTAAGAACTATTACTCATCTTAAGACATAAGAGTGCTTGGCACCAAAAACATTTAATTTTATTACTCATAGTTTTATTGTTTTCGATAATTAAATTACGCGGCAAGAAAACACTCATCAATACACAAAGTATCCCCAAAACTTTCATAACATAATATTTCTTAACATTTTTTTAATTATTAATATTATTTTATCGTAAAATTATTAATTATATTATTAATAACTATATTATTAATTATATGGTAATTAATTATTATTAACAATAAATATCATTATCAATTTTATTGTTATTAACTATTATTGTTATTAATTATCATTATTGTTAGTAATTATATTGTACAATTATTAATATTAATTGTAATTCATTATTAAGTAGTTATTGTGCTGTGAGAGTAAAAAACGTGTGCAGTAAAAATTTCCTGATATAATAGTGAAAACAACGGCAGCAGTAACTTTTTTTTAAAAAATCATTGAGGGATATCTCAAACAAAATGTCTTCTTTTTAGTACTACTTTCTCGCTCCATTTAATTTCAGAATAAACTTTAGTCCCATTTAAATTAAAATTTATATTTTAACTAAATCATTGAGACACCCAACAAATATAGAGATTTTATAATAATTTTACAGAAATGTAGGATATAATATTGTAAATCATTATATTATATGTCATAAACATGTAGCGTAGGTAAATTATTAAAAAATTAAGTCTAAATAAAATGCATCATGCAGAAATAATATGTTTTTATATGTTAAAACGTGGGGACGAGACTTATCTCGCACAAAAACATAATAAATTTTAATAAAATGATTAAATGCCCTTTTATTGGTCAAGGATAGGAAGCACCTAAAATTAACATAATTGTATCTAATATATTTTATAGTTTACCTAATAATAGTTTAAGAAAGCATTTTTTATAATTTTTTTTAAATAAAAAATGATTTAAAAATGTCAATAAATACTTTTCAATATATAATTTATTAATTAATCAAAGCTAATTTATTTGCTTAGCTCTTATTTTAAAACAACTTTCAAAATAAATGTTTAATAGAAAATTTTTTTTATTGTTATTTGCTGAAAAAAACATAAAACATGCTTTTTGTTCAATTAGTCTAGTAGATTTTAATCCGCATATTTATAGGAAAAAATTTCGTTATTTTTCTTTTAATTAGAAATAAAAATAATTAATTGCATATAGCCTTTTAATAAAAAAATTCCTTGAACTTAATTAGTCTGTATATTTAAATCCGTATGTTTAAAAGAATGTTATGAATGTTTTTACACATTTGAATTTTTATCGCTTGTATTTTATAAAAAAAAATACTTTGAGCTTAATTAGGCTGTAAATTTAGATATGCATGATGCATTAACATTAATGCTAAAAATCTAATAAATTTTTATAAATTTAATTTTTGGCAAAAAGAAAAAATCTTAAGTATAAAATGCTTTGAGCTTAATTAAGTTGTAAATTTAAGTCTATTTATGTTTCAGAGAAGAAAAAAAATATTCAGTTTTTCAAAACCTAAAACTATTGCAATTAATTTTCAACCAAAATAAAATTGGACTATTGATTAATTCTGTACAATTTTATGGAATTCTCTACGTTGAGAATCAGGAAGTAGAAAAATTAGACAAAAAGTGCCATCTATTGATTAGTTTAGAAACTACGAATATATTTATTTTTAGATAAAATAAATAGATGGCAGCACTAATTATGTAATATTTTGTCATTTGTAAAACTTTTTGATCAAAATTATATGATTTTAGTGATGTTCATATCCTATTTTAAAAATCATTTGTTGCGCAAATTCATTCTGATTTGTTGAGTATAAATATATGGATAATCGCAAAATTTTTTTAAGCATTACCCTTAAATTATCAACTAATCAATAAAAAAATGTTTTAAAGACAAGAAAATTGCTTAAAAATAAAATTAATACTTAATAAATGCATTTCATCTTTTCCAATTGATTCAATTTTTGAAAAATAATGCTAATTAATAACTACGCTTATGCTAGAAAATAAGTAGCTGTAATTACAAAAATCATAACGATTAGACGCTATTGTAATATTCTTCTTAAATTGTTCATTCAATATTTATTTTAAGTTATATGTATGCATATATAAGCAATAGTAAGGTTTGTTTAATGTAACTAGTGTAATTTTTAAATATATTGAAATTATAGCACCATTTAACTCCAACTTTAAAAATGCACAAAAATAATAAAAAATTTAAAAATCATTTTATTAGAAATTTTAAACTTGATAGTCTGAATAGTTTTTTTAAAATTAACTTTTGTAAAATTCTTCAATTTTTTCGAAAGTCTTTTCATCAACAAATAAAAATAATAATGAATGTATAATGTAAAGCAAATTTATTATCGTAATTAAATACAGTCGGACTTCTATTTAACGAGCTTTCAATTAGCGAATTTCTCTATTTAGCAATTTTTTTCGAGGAACCAAGAACATTTTGAAAATTTCTTGGAAAATAACTTCCAAATAGCGAAGTGAATTTCTATTTAACGAACTTTTCTTTGAAAACCACTTTTTCCCTATTTTCCTAAATATTTCAGAACATTTCAAACTTGATAACGCATTTTATGGGGGAAATGACCTTGAATTGATTTTCGAAGCCACTTTACTTTATAAGAAAGCAGTAAAATCTTTTTCCCATTTTGTTTCCATTTCAAAGGAAAAACTCAGTTAAAACTAACGGATTTTATCAGTATTAATTAAACTTATGGACGCATGTGGTAATGAATGTTTAAAATTACTTTTATAATAAATGCAGCTATAAGTTTATACATAAATTTAGCTTTTTTTTAGTTGAAAACGTATGTAGCATGATAATGTAACACTGGATAATGTTTTGCTCTATTCTTGCTTTCCATGCAGATTTCCTTTGTGGATAAGATAGATAAAATAAATATTTGATACTAGTTTACAAGATAAAGTTGTATCAATTGTTATTTTAATTATATCTAGTGTTTATGAATTCAAAACCTGTTTTATGTTGTTAAAGTATTTAAAAAGGTGATTTTCCATTTAACGAATTTTCCATACAACGAACTTATTATCGAGATTTAGCGACTTCGTTAAACAGAGGTCAGACTGTATTCATGTTTCCTAAATCTAAACAATTGTACAAAATTGTAATATAAATTTATATATTGCATACAGCAAATATTTTTTTTTATGAAATGTAATGTAGTCTCTTACATTTTAAGGTCAATATTTTATGATTTTTTTAAACTGCGTTTTGCAAATAACAAGAAAACAAAATCAGTTTTAAAATTTCCTATAAACTACCAATTTTATAAATATCAATATTATTTATATACGATTCTAAATGGTGTCATAAATGGAAAATTGAGAAATAAATCCATAAACTTAATTTATCACAAATATTTCATTCGTATTTGATTAAACTGTTTATGAGCACAACTAGTTTACCCTATGGTGCTTGAAGGTGCTTGAAACCCTATAATTTAGTTTCACCTCACACTAAGGCTTCAAGTAGAGAAACCACTTTTACTAGGGCAGCAAACTACATGTGCAAAGCAAAACGAAAGCATCAAACTCTCTCTATAATTGTTCCAATAATTACCTTTTTTTTTAGAGACATTTCTAATTAAAGGATTTCTTTTTTCTTCATGCATTAAATTTAAGTCTACATTTCTTTTTAATTTCATTAATTACAAATTTAGTTAATATTGCATCCTAAGTTTACAGCAAAAGTTTTTTAAACTATTTTTTTTAATTGCTGCTTTTTTTTAAATTTTATCAATGAAAAATTTTATTAGTGACAGGGCTTTGCATCCTAAGCTTGCAGACTTTATTTTTTAAACATAAATTATTTTAAGTTTTCATTGCTTTTAAATTTTATAAACGAAAGGGCATTGCAAGATAAAGTTACAGGAATTATTAAATTATTATTTCAACATACATACATTCATACATTATATATATGTCGGACCTCTATTTAACGAAGTCACTAAATCACGATAATAAGTTCGTTGTATGGAAAATTCGTTAAATAGAAAATCACCTTTTGAAAAACTTAAACAGCACAAAACAGATTTTAAATTCATAAACACTGAATATAATTAAAATAACAATTGATAAACCTTTATCTTGTAAACTGGTATCAACTATTTATTTTATCTATCTTAACCAGGAAAGAAATCTGCATGGATAGCAAAAATAGAGCAAAACATTATCCAGTGTTACATTATCATGCTACATACATTTTCAACTAAAAGAAAGCTAAATTTATGTATAAAATTATAGCTGCATGTATTATAAAAGTAATTTTAAATATACATTACCACACGTGTTCATAATTTTAATTACTACTGATTAAATCCGTTAGTTTTAACTGAATTTTTCCTTTGAAATGTAAACAAAAAGGGAAAAAAATTTTACTACTTTTTTTTAAATTTAAGTGGCTTTGAAAATCAATTCCCCCCATGAAATGCGTTAACAAGTTTGAAATGTTCTGAAATGTTTTGGGAAATAAGAAAAGTGGATTTCAAAGAAAAAATCGTTAAATAGAAAATTCACTTCGTTATTTGGAAATTATTTTACGATGAAATTTCCAAAATGTTCTTAGTTCCTCGAAAAAAAATCGCAAAATTGAGAAATTCGCTAAATGCAAGTTCGTTGAATAGAAGTCCGATTGTATATATATTGTTTACTTTCATGTCAACAGTAGTGGTTTTTTTCTGTTTATTTTTGTTTTCAATTCAACCATAATTATTATTTTTTTAAATGTTTGTATGGATAGTGTTGATATCTGGTGTTCATTAATTTTCACTGATTTTATCTCTTCCAAAACAGTGTTTTCCTAAATATTATGCAAATATTATGCAAATAATTAGAGTAAATTTTTACGAATCTCCTTACAGCCGCAACTTAACACTTTAAAACCATTTTTTCCAAACATTGCATTGAAATAAACATTAGTGTTGTTTTTGCTATTTTTAAATTATTGATTTAATAAGAAACTCAAATCTGAGTACGACGATTTTTTTTTCGAAAAAAGTTACTGAAGTAATTAAATTGCAGTAAATAAATATATATTTATAATATGCAAATTGAACTATTGTTGATAATTTTTCTTTCTCATTTTTATAAAGTAGTACATCATTCTTTTAAGGGCAAAATAATATAAAGATTTATACTAAAAAATGTTACTACTAAAAAAAAAATTATTCTATGAAAAAAAAATTTTTTATTTGATGTTTAAAAATTATTTAAATTAACAAAATGCATATACAGATGTAAAAAAAATCTATTACTAGGTTGAAAAAATTTAGAAATATCAATTATTAAAAGCAAAAAATTTCAAATGTTACTTTGTTATGGTATTTACACTAATTATAAGTACTGCAAAGCAATAACTAAATTCCTCAAAATTATAAGTTAGATAAATATATATAAATACATAAATTAAACGTTTTTAATATTTTTGAGACGAATGTTTTAAATAATTTTTACATAATTTGCTAAGTTTTCCTTTTAATTTATAGAAAAATTTTTATAACTATTAACTAAAAAATATTCATAACTAGAAAATCAAATATTTATAACTATTAAATTAATCTGTTTTCGTGAATATATTAAGTTTTTTAAAACTACGGTTAAGATTTTTCTAAATAATTAATATTATTTCCGGAAACCATTACTTACAATTTTACATGCTTTGTATTTTTTTTTAATTATAAAAAAATAAAATATTTCAGTGTTAAAATGCTTGAACTGATTTCCCAAGCTTGGTTTTTAACTCTCTATATTTGATCGATATTTATTAGGAAATGATCCAAAAAAGTGTATACAAATTTTATGTCATTTTATAATATTATCTAGTAGTAGTTTTATTACAAAAGATTAACATATTACGGAGCGTGTAGCCAAATCTTTCAACAAAAAATAAGCACATTTTAAGTACTTTTTAAGTACTCAAAAATATTTTTAAGCACTATATACATTAATAAAATGCAAAATAATTTTCAAAGACTTTACATGATTATAATAAAATAACTAGTTTCTGACAAATAACTCTTTTTAATTTATTTTATAAGCTATTGTAAATATATCAAGAGATTTTTTTGGTTCGATATCAGAGGGTGGAAAATGAATCCTGAAATTGAGAATATCTTGCAAAATACAGCAGAGTTGCACATGAGAAAGCAAGAATCACATCGAACCCAGCTCAGTAGACTCACATGCGGCCTCGCAAGTATTTAATCAAACATGTAAAACGATTAGCGCGGTAGCGATTATATGCTACCGACAGACGATAAGCCGAAATGAATTGTCGTTGAATGTGGTAAAAACATGGAATAGAACAATGCGAAAAGCACATTTTTGCATAATACGTGGCGAAAATAGACATGGTAAAGAAAAAAATCTTTTCGAAAATGGAAAATGAAGCACTTTTTATAAACACCCAATGAAAAAAGCCCCTTTAAGGGCTTTTAAAAAACAAAAATCGGAAATAAGCACCTTTAAGCACTTTTTAAAAACGCTACGCACCATTATCTTGTAGTTTATATGTAGCATTATAATGCAGTTTATGAGTATCTAGTGTTTGTTTTAATGTTACAATGTTAAGTTTATTACTAATAATAGAACAACTCAGCTGTTTGAATTAATCTCTTATATCAAATGTACATTTATTTTATGAAAACTAAAACTAGTGTAATTTTTATCATTACTAATAGTATGATAAAAACATAAACATAACATAAACTAAACTTTAAAGATATGGTTAAATTTTTTTTATTATGCAAAAAATATTATCTATAAACAATAAAAGTTTGAGAATAGTGTTTTATATTTTACTATCATTTATTACTGTAGTTATGCCTTTTGTATACAGAAAAGTTTGCCCTTCAACAATATTGCAATTAAAAAAGTAATATTATTGAAAGTTTTTTTAAAAAAATATGCATTTATATGCATCTCTTTACTTCATATGTAAACACCTTTAAAAAGCTACTCTCTAATACAAGTAGACATGAAGCCTGCACAAATTAATATTTCTTTTTATTTCTAGAAACATTCTACATTTAAACTAGATTTAATTTAATGTTTATATTATCAATTCACGAAAATCCATTGCGCGCCATTTAATATATTATCTTCGCTGTAAGTTAACACTTATTGAAAATTTCATTTTTAAAATAGTAATTTTTACCTTTTGAATTGATATTCACGTCATCTTTTTGCACCCTAGAATGCTTATTTATAGTAAATATACTGTAAAAATACTTCTTCATGCTGTTAAATGAGTATCAAATACTATAAAATATACTCATTGTTCCAAAATTATATCTTATAAGATACATTCTTAAGACATACGTCATGTTTTGTTGATCCTTGTTTTGGAACACCACAAGCACATGGTTTCGGTGATCGAAAAAGTCGTCATATGGCAAGCTGCCATATTGGATTGGGAAAAGCTCCCATCATGCCTTGCACCCATCCCATGATTCCATCATCCGGGTAGCTACATAAAGGATTATCCACCCAATGCTCCCACTTTCCCCCCTCTTTTCAATCTATTGTTTTCGTATCAATAAAAATGATGGGGGAAGCCTAATATTGGAAGTTGATTTTTTTTTTCCTATTCATTTTGCGCTGACGGGAAAAAAAGTTTTTTCTGTTCTTCAATTTTGAGGCGACTGATTCAATATTTAAATATTGTATTGAAAACGCAAATAGCGTTGAGATATTGAAAGAGGTTTTCTTACATATTTAAAGGCTTGTTTTATGTGAATAAAACCGTTGGGAAATTGCAAAAAGTGCAATTTTTTTATTCGATCAGTTTACGATTTTTTTAAAGAGATGTATATATAATAATGCATTACTACAAATTTTGAAACACAGGTTTTATTTTAATGAAATAGTTCAGAAATTAACAGAAGTGTGATACTTAAACAAAACAACAGTTAATGAATCGCGATTTTTATTAAGAACTGTATAAAATAATGCATTGCAAAAGATTTTGTTACACAGTTTTGTTAGTGTGTTCATTACTGTGTTCGTTACTGTGTTACGCAGCTCGTTTATCTCAATAAAATGGTTAAAAAATTTAAAAAATTGTTGTTAATGAAAACGCAAATAGCGTTGAGATATTGAAAGGGGTTTTCTTACATATTTAAAGGCTTTTTTATGGGAATAAAACTGTTGGGAAATTGCAAAAAGTGCAAATTTTTATTCAATCAGTTTATGTTTTTTCTTCTTCTTTTAAGATTTGTATGCAAAAAAGCATTGGGAGAGATTTTAAAACATAATTACAGGATTGTTTTATTTTAATTAAAAGGTTCAAAAATTAAAAGAAGTTGTTGTTTCTAAGCCCACTTTCCACACTAGCAAGCCTGCTTGGTGAAACCGAGCAAATTTAAGGCAGAGGGTGCGTTTCTTGCTCTTCAGTGGTGCCACCTATGGCCAAGAATTCGTCTTCAGCCACACACACGTCACAGCCCGTTTATATGGCGGACCTGTTCATACATCCATTCATTCATCCACAGATCGTAATTTTGACCTGAATCAGAGAACGATCGATCTCCAATCCAGTACCCCCAGAGGTATTGAATAAGTGTAATACATAAACAAAACAACAGTTAATGAATCTCGATTTTTTTAAGGACTGTATAAAATAATGCATTGCAAAAGATTTTGTTACACAGTTCGTTACTGTGTACATTACTGTGTTCGTTACTGTGTTACGTCGTTCATTCGCAGCTCGCTTATCTTAATAAAATGGTTGAGAAATTAAAAGAATTGTTGTGGTGTTTAAAATAAAACAACAGTTAAGAAATCGTGATTTTTAAGAGCTGTTATTAAATAATAAATAACGCATCGCAAGAGTATTTGTTACACAGTTCAAGGCTTGTCTTACTTTAATAAAATGGTTGAAAAATTAAAATAAGTGTAACGCTTAAATAAAACAATTTAAAAAAACGTGATTTTTTTTTAAATAAAAGTTATAAAATTATAAACTATATTATAAAATAATGCATTGCAAAAGATTTTCTTAAATAATTAAAGACTTGTTTTTTTTTCTCAATAAAATGGATGAGAAATTCGAAAGTTTACTACTAAGGATAATTTCAGTTTTTGCGTAGTTTGCCGCATCTCTGAAATGATTATTAAGTCAAAGCAAATCAACAGCTTTCTGCAGAAAAATTACAAAACTCGTAAGTCAAATCATGTAATCGAAATATGTTCTCGAAAATTTTTTTATTTGTTTATCAATAATTTTTGTCGAAAAAGTTTAGAATATTAAAGGGACACAAACATTTATTATATTCTAAACTGTTTAATTTTAAATGACAAAATCTGAATTTTAAATACCAAAATCTGAAATTTTAACAGAATCAATTGCATACTTCTATAGAAAATAAAATTTTCAGTCGATTTTACTTCAGTTTTCTGATTAGTCATTTAAAATTGAACATTTTAAAACAAGGTTAAAAAGTTTTGAGATTCTCATTTACAGTTCCAGATATGGCTAGAAACGGAAAAGATTAAATTAAATTTAAGAGAACTTTTGAGATATACAGTTCCCTGCCGTATGATTAGACACACTATAAGATTCTCTGTCAAATTATAATTATCAGGTAATAACTATACAGTTGTATTGTTTTTACTCTGATGAAACCGGTTTGCATTTGTTTACACTCCTGTATCAATTGGTTAACATTGTTACGCAAAACGTTGAAAATAAATACAAATAGGAAGTATACAAGTATATAAAAAATCTCCCGAAAAAAACCCCATTACATGTATGTTTGAATACAAAATTATTGCATATAAACTCGTGCAAATCATGTCATTATTAAATAACTACAGCGAGTCTAATAATTTGGTCTAATTATTATAATATACTAATATAATGCTTGATATAATAAATATTCTATATTTATATAATATATCGTCTAATTTATCCTATCGTCAAATTTCTATTATATATCGTCTAATTTAACCCATTGATACACGAACGTAAACAAGTGCAAACCGGTTTTAGTCACATAAAGACAATAAAGCTGTATTGTATCACCTGATAATTAAGATTTTACATAGAATATCAAAGTGCGTGTAATAATTTGGCCAGGTACTGTATATACTGACTAAGCAAATATTTTATTAAACAGCAAATTCAAAAAATGATAAATAAAATGTACATCAACTTTCATATGTGTTTTTCATTATTTTTAAACAAGTTATGTAAATGAAAAATTAATAGGTTTTTAGGAAAATTTCATAATCAGATAAAAAAAAAATTTGCCCTAAGCAGTTACAGTATATTACGTTCAAGCAAAAATGTTTAAAGTTTGAGTAAAAATTTGATAAATGCAAAAATTAATATTTTTATAAAATAAAATAATTAAAAAAGTAATTAATAACTCTTTCCTTAATTATTTACACTCCTTCATAATTATAAGTAACTTACTTATTTCAATTTAAGAACAGTCTACAATTACATTATTAGAAAGATAATAATAAAATTAAGAAAATGACTCAACACATTTCATATTTCAATTACCTTCTTTTGTCCCTTGATTCTCAGTATTTTCACTGTTTATTTTTAATTTTAGCTTGTGAATAAAATTTTATTTCTTAAATAATCAAATTTAAAGCAGAATGTTAATGCTTTTCCTTTAAAAATATTTTCGGCATATTTTAATTAAAATAATACATTTCTGCTCATAACTATTATATAAATACATAACATACATAAATCATATTTACATTTATCTATCCATCCATATATATATATGCATGGTTTTATTTATTTTAATATATATATATATATATTTCNTATAGTTATTTTATCCACACAAAATTTATTACGATATGATTTTTAAGAACAACTTAATTATAAAAATAAATTTATCCACAATTAAAAATAATTTACTCGAAATAAAAATATAATAAAGAATCATAACTAAATTCTAAAATGAGAATCATAACTAATTTAAATACGAAATTGCGCAAGGGATTTTTAAAATTAAAAACAAATATTACTTTCATTGGAATTCTTTCTAACTTCAAAATCTCTTGGTATGGCGGCAAGCCATTTCTTATGTAGTTCTTCCTTTTTGGGAAATCCAAAAACTAATGCTTTCGTACCATCAACTTCATAATTTCCTCAGCAGTTAGGTACACAGTACTTACATACCACTATTCATAACACTAAGAATTAATTTAAGGCTGAAATTTAAAACATTTGTTGAATAAATATATATTTTACGAAGCACATTGACATCAGAACACCGTTGCATACAAATTCCAATCAAAAATGCTCGCCAAATGACTGAATGCTGTTAATGACCAATACACAAGTTACAATACTTCAGAATATCGCCAATAGCTCGTTTCATCAGATTCGGAGAAAATAGCTACCCTGACTGGTTTCACTCTGGGTCTAACTCCACTACGTCATCACGGTTTAGAGTAACCCTTTGTAAGGCTTGATCCCTCTCTAGAAGGTAATGAACTAACCCGCATTTGCGTTACAAGGAGAGAAAAACAACGAGAACCTCCCACGGTTAGCCTGACGGCAATGGGACTAAAACCTGTGATCCGTCTACCACTGAAGATATTTCACGTCAGCACTATGGTCGGTGCAATGCGGAATTCGCACCGACCAGCCATTTCTGAGATTCGAACACAGTTCATTTTATTGGAATGCGCCCCTGAGCCATCACGGCTCTGCAATATACAATTTCATTTTATATTTTTATATCCGTCGTAGAACAGCTGACTCAGTTTTTGGGTTTACGACTCCTAATGTTTTACTCCGTAGCCTTGTAATTTTAAACCAATCCAAAAGACAAGGAAACTCCTGGATCAGTACCCCCTGAGGTATTGATTTGTTGGGAACATGGAGGACTTTGCGACTCGACAGATTTAACATAGATCAGTCACCATTTAATACACGGGGAGTCTTCGGGAGGCGAGGATCGAACCCACGAACTCTTAGACATCGGCCCAGCCAGACTATCCCGGTTTCTGCAATATACGATTGCAAAAAACACAGCAGGCCAGGCTGTAGAGCGCTTAGCGTGCCTGACTGTAAAGCCAATGCCTGCGGGTTCGAATCCCGCCCAGGGCATAGATGTTTCTCTCTGTGTGTTGTCCTCTGTGATGTGTGAATGTGGCCCACCCTATGAACGGGTGTCTTTGGCAATGTGGCGTGGGTGAAAGCGAGACTGAAAAGAAGAAGAGCTGGTTGCAAAACCATGTCAGTTTTTAATAGTTTTTGTGGGAAGTAAATCTATTCTCTTTTTCAAACTATTCAACAATATCTACTTTTTCTTGAAAAAAAAAACATTTATATATATATATGCTATGATTGTAAAAAATATCTCGGTAGTTACAGAAGCTTAACTTTTCCCGAAAAAAAATTTCTAGAATGAAAGATCTTTCGTACCAGTTTTTGCTCTTTTCCGTCTTGGTATACATAAGTTTTCAGCCCTAGCAGTGCGGTGCGGTTAATGTTGTTCCTGACTTCGGTCACAAAATGCTGATCAGGCAACGTATAATGAGCAACAATTAATGAATTTACATCCTGGTGATTTATTGTTAAATGACGCGTATTTTTAAGGTTGTCTCTTAAACGATTAAAATCCGCGTTAGTTCGGGAAAATCCGATTACTTGATCAAAAGTTATTAAAGTGTTCGGTTCCTTTTGAATCAGTACTTTTCACGAAACTGAATTTTAATAAACTATCACAATTTTTTCTTTTACAAAATTTTTTTTATTTTTTTGTAAAAATTAAAAAAAAAAATTTAAAAAATTTTTTCACTTCAGAAGAAGATTTACTTTGAAGTCGCTTTCTTAATTAAACTGTAATTAAAATAAATATAACGTGAAAAAAAATCAGATTTTTGAAATAATGAAACCTTTGAACATTTTGATATAAAAGATGTATTTTTTAACCCCTTAACGCACAGATTTTTTGAAGAAAAAAAAAACAGGCCAATAAAATCAATTTTTTTTATGTAGAAAAACACACTTTAGAATATTGTGTTTTCCTTTGGTGGACAATTTTGATATACTGTACTTTGTTCCATGGAAAAAGGCTATATTATTATAAGTGTTATAGCTTACAATCCTACGTAAATGATAAATATCAATAAAAGATTTTTTTTCCTTAGCTTTCACATTATTATTTTCAATTCTCGATTATATTCGAGTGTGAAAAATTATTGCAGCATAAAATACAACGCCTCTCGAATTATCTCGAGTGTGCACTGTTTGGCCTGTTTAGCTCGATCGAATTAACTCGAGCTCACAAGTTATTTCAACGTGTTATCTCATTTATCTCACGGTTAATGTTATTTCAACATGTTTCAATGTTATTTTAATTATTTTTATTAAAAACATTTTTTATATAAATGTTATTTTCAACATTATTTTAACGTGTTTTTAATGCTGTTTTTATTATGTTTGGTACTCTGCTTCCTTCGCTGTCTTGGTTTGACTTACACTTTTCAAAAACAGAAACTTAAACCAGGACTGTGAAAACGGAGTTTGAAAAATTTATCAAGACTCCAGTTAATTTAAAGTTAAGTCCTGTAGATTAAAAGAAGAATAAGAAATAATTTGATCTTATGAAAATTATTTACATAAACATAAATAGTTGTAATTATGCAAAAAAAAAATATTATTATTATAAATATCACAACTATTTAAATTATTACCTATCACAAACTTAATTTCTCACATTAGAATTTTATTGAGCTATATTTAACCGAAATATTAAAAATTACACAAAAATCATTGTAAGTATTGAAAAATTATGTTAATAAGTAAAGATGGATTAAAAAGCTGTCTTTTAATTTATAAATTTCAAGACAGAAATTTTAGCTAAGTAATTAAGTTTATTGGAGCAAAAATGCATATGAATTTAATACATTATTTGTAACAGTTTTTCTAGTTCAAGAATATTCACAAAACAATTTTTTTTTTTTGTCATAAAACATCTTACATAAATTTTTATATTTTATAGAAATATATTTTTTGAAATTTATTTCTTCTATGGTATTATAATAAAAAATTGAATATAAGTGTCCTTTAATTTTGGTGTCAATTTGAAATAATCAATTCCTTAATATTAATACTAACTTAGGATTTCATAGAAATTTTAATTGTATTTTTTTTTTCAGGAAAGCCCAGAAATGGAGTTGGAGTCGAACATCATAGCTTCACAGCTCTGACATAATTTCCGAAGAAAAATTTGGAAGATCTATTTACATATTTTTTTTATTTTAAAATTCTGTTATTATTATTATTTTAAAAACTCTTTTTGGTTTATAAGTTGTTTCTTTCTGCTTTGTACGTTTTGAGAGCTAGTTTGAAGTATCTAGCAAAGTATCGGAAAACTTAAGAGATTCTACTACAGTAGACACATAAATTACGTTTGTAGTTATCAGATTGATTAAAAATTAAACACTGATAATTAAAACATTTTTCATTTAATTTACCGTGATTTTTATCAAATATTTTTCGCTTTACAGAAGCAAACGTTAACTGTTGGAAATGAAAGAAACTTAAAAATTAATAGCCACTAATAGCAGATGTCTACATTATATGACAAAGTATCATTTTACATCTAAACAATCATCCCTAAATTCATTTTATAAATTTTTCCATTTTTTTCCTAAATTGTATTTAAAGTATCTAAAAATTAAAATATTTATATAAGCGGGTAATTAAATTTCGTAGAACTATGTCTTCTAAAATATTTGTTCGATAGAAAATTATGTGTTTTTTTTTTTAAATCTTGTTTTGCATAAATGTGATAATACCGAATCGGGTTATTTATTCAAAATTTTACCGACAACTTGAAACAGTCTGGGTAGCAGAAGAACCCGGTATAGTGCGGCTTTGAGGAGAGCTCCTCCAGACTAAAATTCTGGGGCTGTCTGCTGATATGGTAACAAGCGAGAGCACATTTCTAATGGGGATGAGATCAAGACAAAACTATTCACACCACACTCCTATTTGAAGTGACTTTTCCTCGTAACCATGGTAGTCGCGATAACGCGAGACCGATGTCTGGAGGAGTTCTCCTGAAAGCCGCACCATACATCTCTAATACTTAATTATATTTTGTTAATAAATGCTTGCGTCTTGTATAATAATAAAGTTAATAATTAAAACCTTTTCTTTTGTGTTTAATCAATATTTTATCGCTAAACGCTGTTTCGAATTTCTTAGAACTTCTGAACCGTTAGTGCTCTGAAATTTCAACATCGACTACGAGGAGCAATTATAGCTCCTAAAAATCGTTTAAATTTTTTTTTTTTAATTATTACGTTTGGAAGCGGAAAAGTGATTTTTTAGTTCTGTTTAGCAAGCTCAATCGCGATCGTGAATGACTTGCAAATCGGCATACGTCACTGATATATTCCTAAAGTTATCTGAAACCACGTGTTGCTGATAACTGTGATTTTAAAACGTGTTTGTATAGAGCTAAATAATTTGAAATAAACTGCCATTGAAATAAATAAAATTGAATTACGTACTAAAAAGCGAAAATATAGTGATTCTTTAACGGAAAACAAACAAATCACCATAAATTATTGACGCTAACTAATTTTGGTAATTAGTACTACTGGTAATTGGTGTGGTCTTTAATGGGTATAAAAGATATTAATATATTATTATAGTTTTCTACGGTCTGTTGAAACGCATAAAAAATTACTTGATTGTGGCTATTATGCCTCGAGAAACAGCCAGGTCAAATGATATTGTTTATCTGCATTTTCACGAGATGAAATTCTAACCCAGATAGCAAAATAAGGTTTATTTTAACTCGGCAAAAACCTTTTAATGTAAACCTGAAAATGTTTTTTTATACTGTTCACGTGTAAACCTTCTAACCATAAAAACTAGATCTGTGACAATCTGCTCTATTCTACTCACATTACCCTACTCCAAATCCTTGGAGAACAACCTTCTATATGTAAACCTTAAATCGAGGTTGACTTAGGGTTATCAAGCGTGAAAAAAAAAATCATTTAATAAAGCTAGTCTCAAGGTGAAAATAATCTTAAATCTAGGTAATTATAAGGTTTCTTTTCGCGAAGTCTTGTATGCTCAGCTGAAATCCATCTTGTCTTCAAATTTTAACGGACAATGCAATTTGATCCTATCGCTAGTGTGACGTCAGCTAAACCATTATTATGGACCTAAGTGATTATTTAACCTAAGTGACAATACTTCTTAAAAAAGCTTTAAAAAATAATTTTTAATCCTTTTAGGATGAAAGGTTTGAAAGTGTAATATTTCTGCTTTATTCGAAAAAAGGTTTCTAGCATAAACACTTTCATGACAATAAAAAGAAGATTCCGACACAGGGTTGCATGCTTTCTGGGAAAGTGTTACATGCTGAATCTAATAACGTAAAGCCATCGGCGAGGACAATAAACAAAACAATGGAAACATTTTACCCTTGTATCGGCATATATCTTTCAGTTTTGAGCGTGATTTCGTAGATATTTGATTACAGCTGGGGAGTCTGTTGTTGAAACGTTTGAACAAATCTCTGAATCTGGATTTTCCCCGACAACTCGACTACGATTCCGACTTCTATGAAAGTATTACTTGTTACGATACCATTTTGTAATGTAAACTAATTAATACTAACTGATAATTTTACTGCTATTCTAATACTAAAAATCCTCCATCTTCAGTTTCCATCTCTACTCTATTAATAACAGAGGCAATTAAGCTATTCTCTCAAGTTATATGCAAAACAAATACATATTACCTTAAATCGAGTTTTACTGTCAGAACCAAATTTACTAGGATGAAAAAATATTCTGGAAATAAAAAACAAAGCGCATTTTTTTTTTAAAAGTTGACAAACCCTAAGATAAAAAAATTTTTTTTAATCACTTTCTTATGATATAGTCTACAGTTAATTTTCCAAATATTATGTTCAGTTTTCATAAATTTTTAATGGATTTTTTAATTAATGATATTTTTGTAGATTGAATGAATTTAATAATAATTTCTTTAAGCAAAGTAATACCAATAGACCAAGAAGATTCTGCAATCAGCCTATTAGGAGAATAGTTTTGCATTATACCTTTTCTGTGTTACAATTTTTGATCATAACATCCTTTTTACACAGGTTTTTATAAATTTAAATTTTACAAAAAGTGAATTTTTATAAATGTAAACACAAACAAATGCATGGTATTTAATTGCCTATCCAAAATCATTAAACACATTTTATTGATTTCACTATTGAGAAAATATTCACTGAACTTTTAAAAAGCATTAAACAAAATTTTTTTGCATTCTAAAGCAAAAAAGCTTCAATTTCATTTTTTTCTTCTTTTTGTAAGATATTAGCTGTCTAGCAATACTTTATCATCAAAAGTTTTCTCAAAAACAAAAAGCAACAATAAGACCTTGAGAGGGGGGAGAGCTTCTTGTCTGGTCACATAATTTAATATAAAAGTGCCACAAACATTTCTCTAACCACAAACCAGGGAGTATCACAAATTAAGTGCTAACTATATTACTAACTAATACAAAGTGAGTAGCCAAATCTTTCAACAAAAAATAAGCACCTTTTAAGTTCTTTTTAAGCACTATATACATTCACAAAATGCAAAATAATTTTCATGATCATGATAAAATAACTAGTTTCTGATAAAGAACTCTTTTTCTTGATTATATTATCCATTATAAAAAGATCAAGAGATTTTTCGGTTCCATATCAGAGAGAGAAAAATGAAGCCTGAAATTGAGAATATCGTACTAATTCCAGCGGAGTTTCACATGAGAGAGCAATAATCTCACAGAACCCAGCTCAGTATATGCACATGCCGACTCCCAAGTATTTCATTAAACATGCAAAATTATTGGCACTTTCATACACTATGGACCGACGGCAAGCCGAAATGGATTGTGCTTCAATGAATTGGGAAAACGTTGAGTAGAACAATATGAAAAGCACGCTTTTGAATAATACGTAGCGAAAATCGACATGATAAAGAAAAAAAATCTCCTTTTCGAAAAGAGAAAATTAAGCACTTTTTAAAAACATCCTACTAAAAAAAGCACCGTTAAGAGCATTTAAAAAACGAAAATAAGCCCCTTTACGCACTTATTAAAAACGCTACGCACCATGTAATAGGGTAAAATTAAAAAATGTTGCTTCGTGTCAACGTCCAGTTGTAGCATTTTTAACAGTGACCATTTTTTAAAGCTTGCAACCACTTTTTTGAGAATTAAAATTTTTTTAAACGATTAAGAAAACTGTCAAAATTAATAATGAAAGGCATTTCTCAAAATATGGTGGACATTACGAGATTCATTTCGAAAATGAAAAAAAATGTGAAATTATTTCAGAAACAAGTGTAAAATAAGGTAATTTTTAGAAGTTTATAAAAAATTCATAATAACTAAAAAAAAATAAATTCGGAATAATTCATAATAATTATTTAAAAAAAAATAATAAAACGTACATAGGGTGCATATTTGATGAATGCATTTTTTTAAAGGCCAACCATTACATTAAGTTGCCGTGTGGCAAACCTTTGCCTTAAACGACAATTACTGACTGTCATAGTCTTCTGGGTTGAACTCAAAAATGCTAGTTTCTATATCTTTGGAAGAGGGAGCACTCTTAGTTTGATATACAGTGAACTCTCACTACTACGATATTCAATACAACAATAACTCCCTTTATTACGATAATGTTTCGTAGTCCCGATAAACTTGCATATGAATTAATGTCATGCCCCTCTCAATATTAGTACGATATTGAGAGAGAATTGTACAATATTTGTACGATTCTCTGAAACAATAATCCCCTGTAAAACAATTTTTTCCTCCAAATTTCACCCTCATTTTCTCCATTTATTATTGGCTTTCAAATAATGTAAAAAAGTCTTATTATATCATCTTTTGCCCCTTTTTCCATCTTTTCTGACAAGAGAAGACTCACTGTTGACCACCCCAAGAGCTTCCATTCTTAGAATTGCCTCCCTTATCACTTAAGAAGTCACAAATGTAACATTCCTATCTGATTTCATTTCTGTTATGTTAAAAGCTGATCATGAGTCACAAATGACCACAAGCATCACATTAACACCTGAAAGAGAATTTTTTTCTGTAGAGGGTGGGTTGAGCACCATTCACAGACGAAAATAATTTCTGTGCTTTGGACTCTATGCATACACTGTTAGTTGACTTGACAATAATAAAAAATGAACAAACAAATAAAAATATCAGATTATTTTCAATAAAAACAGTTTTCAGGTATGTTTAGGATCTTATTTTCT
>NC_092204.1:10423728-10433053 GCF_043381705.1 Parasteatoda tepidariorum
ATGGTACGAAGTACAAACTCAAGAATGGAACGAAACACATAAACTTATAAAAAAAAATTTAATAATATCACAAAAAAGTTACTTTTTCCCAGTATTTTTTACATTAAACTATGATTTTTATTTACTTTTTTTTTAAAAAAAAAACTTCTGTTCTGCATGCTTGAAACTATTTATTCTTCATCTGATTAAAAAATATTTGCTTTTCCTTATCAGCAAAATTAAGATTTTCAGACTGATAACTTCTTGAAATTTTCCTTTAAGGGTAAAACTGAAAGATATTCAAGACAAGCTGTATGAAAGTTATGTTATAAACAGAAAATCGAACAACTTTTGATCTAATGTAACTTTTTCTTGCCTTTTTACATTTAACTTGTTCAAAGAATTGACCAAAAATATCCTAATCAATTAGTGCAGATTAAATTGAAAAAACAGTCTCTGGACTTTCAATAAGCATAACTTTTTTCCCTATAGATCAAGATTCTTGACCCTCGAAATATGGGGTGGGTTAGAAACATCTAGTCCTAAAAGGTCATCGTCTGGTAATATCTAGGTAAATATCGAGTTTGAAGAGTGGTTGAAAGTTACTACTCTTTAAGGATAATTTCAGTTTTTGCGTAGTTTCTCGTATCTCTGAAATGATTATTAAAGCAAATCAACAGCTTTCTGCAGAAAAATTACAAAACTCGTAAGTCGCATTATGTAATCGAAATATGTTCTCGCTTTTGCATTTAAAAAATTATTTTTTATGATTGTTAATGAGTAATTTTTGTCGAAAAATTTCAGAATATTAAGGGGCACAAACATTTATTCCATTTTAAACTATCTAATTTTAAATGACAAAATCTGAATTTTAAATACCAAAATCTGAAATTTTAGCAGAATCGATTGCATACTTCTATAGAAAATAAAATTATAGATTTTCAGTCGGTTTTAAATTAGTTTTCTGTTTACGCATTTAAAATTGAACATTTGAAAACAAGGCTAAAAAGTTTTGAGATAGTGTTTTACAGCTCCAGAGATGGCTAAAAAGGCAAAAGATTAAATTAAATTTAAGAGAAATTTTGAGATATATATACTAACTAGACTAGGCAAATCAGAAATCGGGACTATATTTTTGCTATTGCAGTTACCCCCTCCCCCTCTTCCATATTTTGGGGATCCGAATCAGTTGTGAAAACAAGTCCCGCAGTGGACTGATCGATAAGACACGGTTCCCAGCAGATCACCGAAGTCAAGCATCACTTGCTGCGGTCAGTGTGCGGGTGGGTGACCACTTGGATCAGTCTGCGTAGGGACCGAGGGTGTGCGGTATTGGTCCTCGTTAAACTGTGCTACCGTAAAGTGCTCGACTTCGCGCGCAGGTCGTCGGGCTACCGAAGCGGGGGTGCCATCCCCTCCGCAGAGGATCAAAATTGTGATGGCATGTCTTCGGATCATCCTCCGGGATGTTTCCCAGACCGTCGCCAATAGCCCATTGTGCAGCTCTAGCGCGACGTAAATTAACAACAACAACAGTTGTGAAAACAAAGGTACATTAATTCATAGAATGTATTGTCATTTAGTTCGTAGATTAACGCATATTCCTTTGGCCTTATTTCAATCACCACTGGCCAAATGCCGTAATCTTTTGATTTTTATTTTATTTTATAACCGTCGTTGAACAGCTGACCCAATTTTTGAGTTTACGACTGCTACTCTTCAACTCCGCAGCCTTGAAATTTTGAACCCGATCCAGAAGACAAGCAAACTCCTGGATTGGGAGAAATTTGCCTTCGTGGAGGACTTTTTTGATGGAACTAACCCGCATTTGCGTTACATGGGGAGGAAGACAACGCGAACCTCCCACTGTTAGACTAACGGCAATGGGACTCAAACCCGTGGATATTTCACGTCACCACTATGGTTGGTGCAAGCCGGATGCGGAATTCGTATCGACCAGCCACTTCTGGGATTCGAACTCGATTCGCCTCCTTGAAATGCGCTATCCCCTGAGTTATCGCGGCTCTGCAATATACGATTTTATTTTAGATTTTTATATCCGTCGTTGAACAGCCGACCCAGCTTTTGGGTATACGACTACTAATGTTCAACTCCGTAGCCCTGTAATTTTGAACCAATCCAGAAGACAAGGAAAATCCTGGATCAGTAACCCCAGAGGTTTTGATTTGTTATGGGAACATGGAGGACTTTGCGACTCGACAGATTTAACGTGCATCAGTCACCATTTACTACACGGGAGTCTTCGGCCGGTGGGGATTGAACCCACGAACTCTTGGACATCGTGGAAATTTGCCTTCGTGGAGGACTTTTTTGATGGAACTAACACGGATTTCCGTTAGATGGCGAGAAAAAAAACGAGAACCTCCCACAGCTAGCCTGGCGGCAAGGGGACTCACCCATGATCCGTCTACCACTGAGGATATTTCAAGTCAGCACTGTGGTCGGTGCAAGCCGGATGCGGAATTCGTATCGGCCAGCCATTGCCGGGATCGAACCCCGGTTCACCTCATTGGAAGGCCAACGCTCTATCTCCGGATCCATCGCGGCTCTGCAATATACGATTGCAAAAAACACAGCCGGCCAGGAGGTCGAGCACTTAGCGCGCCTGACTGCGAAGCCAATGCCTGCGGGTTCGAATCCCGTTCAAGGCATGGATGCTTCTATCTGTGTGTTGTCCTCTGTGATGTGTGAATGTGACCCACCCTATGGTCTTTGGCAGTGTGGCGTGGGTGAAAGCGAGACTGAAAAGAAGCTGTTGTTGTTAATTTACGTCGCACTAGAGCTGCACAATGGGCTATTGGCGACGGTCTGGGAAACATCCCTGAGGATGATCCGAAGACATGCCATCACAATTTTGATCCTCTGCGGAGGGGATGGCACCCCCGCTTCGGTAACCCGACGACCTGCGCGCGAAGTCGAGCACTTTACGGTAGCACAGTTTAACGAGGACCAATACCGCACACCCTCGGTCCCTACGCAGACTGATCCAAGTGGTCACCCACCCGCACACTGACCGTAGCCAGTGATGCTCGACTTCGGTGATCTGCTGGGAACCGTGTCTTAATGATCAGTCCACTGCGGGACACTGAAAAGAAGCAAAACCACGTCAGTTTTTAATAGTTTTTGTGGGAAGTAAATCTCTTTTTCAAACTATTTAAGCTGCTGATCAGGCAACGTAAAATGAGCAACAATTGGCGAATTTGTGTCCTGGTGATTTATTGTTAAATGGCGCGTATATTTAAGGTTAGTCTCTTAAACGATTAAAATCCACGTTAGTTCGTAAAAATCCGATTACTTGATCAAAAGTTATTAAATTGTTCGGTTCCTTTTAAATCAGCACTCTTTAAGAAGCAAAATTTCAAGAAACTCACAATATTTTACTTTCACAAAAATTTTTTCACTTCAGAAGATGATTTACTTTGAAGTCGCTTTCTCAATTAAACTACAATTAAAATAAATTTAACGTGAAAAAAAATTCAGATTTTTAAGATAATGAAACCTTTGAACATTTTGATGTAAAAGATGTTTTTTTTAACCTCTTAACGCACAGATTTTTTGAAAAAAAACCGGCCTAAAAAATCACTTTTTTTATGTAAAAAAGCACACTTTAGAATATTATCTTTTCTTTTGGTGGACAATTTTGATATACTGCGCTTTTGTTCCGTAGAAAAAGGCTACATTCAAAGATGCCAACTGCTCCGGACATGCCAAAATAATTTTAAAAAAACGGTAAATAACTACAAAGTAAATTTTGCAAATATTTGACTATTTTTACTTGCTTTTTAAAAGGTATAGCATGATATATAAAGTGGTGAATTATATAAGGCTACGAATTATTTAGAAATTGTGGTGGATAAGAATCTACTAAATTGAATTTATTAAACCAAGAATCACAATTGATAAACTACGACTTTAAAATATATATTTGCTGTCCTGAGCAAGCTGGCATCTCTGTATATTTTATTCTTGAATAAATAAGTGCTATAGCTTACAATATTATGTAAATGATAAATATCAATAAAACGATTTTTTTCTTAGCTTTCACATTGTTATTTTCAATTCTCGATTATATTCGAGTGTGAAAAATTATAGCAGCATGAAATAAAACGCCGCTCGAATTATCTCGAGTGTGCACAGTTTGGCCTGTTTAAATCTCTCGAATTAATTCGAGTTCACAAGTTAAGGGGTTAATGTTATTTCAACGTATTTCAATGTGATTTTTATTATTCTTATTAAAAACATTTTTGATATAAATGTTATTTTTAACATTATTTTAACGTGTTTTTATTATTGTTATTAATAACATTTCTGATTAAAGGTTATTTTCTCTGCTTCCTTCGCTGTCTTAATTTGACTTACACTTTTCAAAAACAGAATAATATAGACAAACAAAAATAATATATTTAAAAACAGAATATATTATAATAAAAATATCACAACTATTTAAATTATTACCTATCACAAACTTAATTTATCACATTAGAATTTTATTGAGCTATATTTAACCGAAATATTGAAAAATAACACAAAAATCATTGAAAGTATTGAAAAATTATGCTAATAATTAAAAGATGGATTAAAAAGCTGTCTTTTAATTTATAAATTTCAAGGCAGACATTTTAGCTAAGTAACTAAGTTTATTGAAGCAAATATGCATAGGTATTTAATATATTATTTGTAACTGTTTTCTAGTTTATGAATATTCACTGAACAATTTTTTTATATCATAAAACGTATTATATAAATTTTAATATTTTGCAGAAATATATTTTTTGAAATTTATTTCTTCAATTGTATTATAATAAAAAATTGAATATAGTATCCTTTAATTTTGTCGTCAGTTTGAAATAATCAATTCCTTAATGTTATTACTATCTTCGGACTTCATAGAAATTTTAATTGTATTTTTTTTTCTTTCAGGATGCCCAGGAATGGAGTTAGAGTCGAACATCATAGCTCCACAGCTCTGATTTAATTTCCAAAGAAAAATTTGGGAGATCTATTTACATATTTTTTTGATTTTAAAATTTTGTTATGATTATTATTTCAAAAACTCTTTTTGGTTAATAAGTTTGTTTGTTAGATTTTTTCTGTTTTGTACATCTTGAAAACATTTTCACTGAAAAAGAACAATGCTTTATTTTCTTATACTTAAAACAGCCTTATTAATGTTCGAACAATCACTGAAAAAAGTATGGTCAAAACTACCAGAATATGGTAAAATTTACCAGGTTTCTGATTTTATGAGAACACCAAACTGCTCGATAATTTCTACCGAAACGTTTTGTCAATGTATTTGGTAAAATGAACAATAGTTTTAAAAAAAGAAATAAAATTTGGTAAACGTGATAAAATTTGCTAACATGATACTTTAGATACCATCATAAAACCATTTACTCGGTAAAATTTACTTTTCAGTTTCGTATATTTTACTAAATGTGTGGTAATGAACTATAATTTTGCAAACCAAAATTTCAGGTAAATCGTTACCATATGAAAGGAAAAATTACTAAAATTTGCAGATTTTCGATTAATTTTGCCAACTTTTTAAAAGTCAAATTCAGCTTAACTGTAACAAAGTAGCGTAAGTCTTTGAGTTAATTGGAAGTAGTGCTGAGCAACTCTATAAATCGAATTTACTAATTATACATTAAAAGATTACTACTTTAAAATATTTATCAGCTGTTCGGAGCAAGCTGGCCCTTCTGATACAGTAAGGTTATTTAACCAGCATTTTTTTCCCTCCGTTATAGCTAGATGTTTTTTAAAATTTTTTTTATTTATATAACCGTAGTTGAACAGCCGACTCAATTTAATGGGTTTAAGACTACTAATGTTCAACTCCGTAGCCTTGCAATTTTGATTCCAATCCAGAAGACAAAGGAACTCCTGGATCGAGTCTTGGGAGAAATTTGCCTTCCTGGAGGACTTTTTGATGGAGCAAGCCCGTATTTTCGTTACATGGAGAGGAAGACCACTAGAACCTTCCACGGTTAGCCTGACGTTAAGGGTATTCTAACCCATGATCCGTCAGCACTGTGGTCGATGCAAGCCGGATGCAGAATTCGTATCGACTGAGATTCGAACCCGGTTCGCCTCATTGGAAGGCGAACGCTCTATCCCCTGAGCCATTGCGACTCAAGCTAGACGGTTTCACGAAAGAATGGCAACAAAGAGTTTGCCAACTCAAAAGAAAACATCTTCCATTTCTCAACATTTGTCTCTGCTTTCATGCATCGCTTGTGCGAAGATGTTGATGTATCAAAGAATATTTTCAATAAATTAACAAAATTAATGTTTTAAAGAAGCTTTTATTGATTGAATTTTTTCGATTCTCGACAATTTTTCACTCTGTGATTTTTATATGTACTGGGCTCCCGGCCAGATTTTCATTACCCAGTAAAATAAATTTCACTACCCGGTGCGGGTATTTAAATCCGGATTTTTACCTCACAACCCATTACTGGGTACCCAAACCCTGGTACTTGTGCCAGGTAAAACCAATCATACTAAGAATCATATTCAAAATCACAGTAACCTTAGTCATCAAACTGAGACAATTAGTTTAGATGCGAGATGTTTTACTTTTGTGAGAAATTTTCATTTGAATTTAGTTACCACGGTGGAGTAGACACCTTTGGTCCGTTTAGCAGAAAGTCATTCAGAAAACAATGCTGAGACTTATTTTAATTAAATTAATATGATAGTGAACCAAATGCGAAAAATTAGAAAAAGGGAATTATTTTGATATTTAATTAAAGTTAATAAAATCGTAATGAATAATATTCAAAGATAACTTTTGAAAAACAAGATATACGTATGTGCATGACTTTCATGCTAAATTGCCTTTCAGCAAAGGAATATTTGTATTAATAGGTTATTATTATTTAGGTTTTTGGTGTAGTATTTTATAGACGTATAATGGATACATTAATTGTTCGAAATGCTATCATTAATGTAAACATCATTGAAAATTTATTTCCTAGTAAAAAAACAAATGTTAAAACCAAGATAATTGTTTTTACAGAAATTGAGGAAATTTTAAAAATAATTTTTACTTAAAAAAAAAAAAAAAACTTTTTTAAATTTTGCGAGCTCTAATTACTTTAACTCATTTGGAAAATACTTTATTACATTTTCAGGATAATTTGACTTAAATTTATATTAAAAAGAAGCATGTATATGAATAAAACTTGTATGAAATGACTTGTATGAACAATGTATGAAAAAGTTTAATTAAAAAAGAATCACCATCCAATTGTGAAGTCATATTAATAAAAGTATGAGGCAAAATTTAACTGGCCAGCAGTGCTTTATTAATAAATCGTAAAGAGACGCTCTTTTTTTAAAAAAAATTCTATACACTAAAACAGTGGTCCACAGAATACAAAAATACATCCAAAACAGGCACTTGGATCATTACACAATTTAGGAAATAGCATATTAAAATACAGCAAGTAAAGTTCACTTACAGAATCCATATATTGTAAATAACAAAAAATATCCACCCACAATCATGATTTTTAAATTTGAAAAAGATTAATGGGAATTGGTTCACAAAAAAACATGCATCGCTGAAATTTACAATTAATAACACAATGCGTTAATATTTCTTGAAAGTTTGATTAAAATTAATTACAGACTTAGGTAGTTTTTATAGGTGAACTGGTTGGTAAATAGAAAATACTGCTAAAAACATCTAAATATGATACATTTGAGGATTTTACTTGAACTTTATTTTTTTTAAGCAAAATATAATTATTACAAAATTTAATTTAAAAAACAATACATTTTTTCATAACAAAACCTATTAAACTTTAGATAATTTTTTTCAATTATATTGATAAATTTTGGTAAAACAAGATTTTTATGTAGTAACATAAACAAGCTAATTTATATATTATAGTTCATTATTGGTAATTCATATCTATATTAGAAAAATAAAAAAATTTCTAATATTTAAAATGCAGATGTAAAATAAGTAAAAATAAGATTCTTAAAAAATATTTAGCAAATTCCAAAGTATATTAAGAAATCGAAAAACAAGTTCTTTTATTGTTATATTTTAATGAATAAAAAAAAATCCTTACCAAATTGGCAGCGACAATTTTAAATTCACCACAAAATAATGAAAAACACATCACAGATAAAAATACAAATATTATTTACATTAATAAATTAGCATTGCTAAATAGATTGCTATGAGTATTAATAATACAAAAATTTCCACTAAATAAGAAGCTGAGCTTAATGATTTGAAGTAACTTAGATCCAATACAGAATTGTATCAATCATATTTATGTAGTTCAGAGCTATGTTATATGATAGAAATGATTCAATAATAAGCTAAATATAGGCTGATTAATATGTTGATACATTTTAGAAAATTACATTTTAGTAACTTAGATCCAA
Source organism: Parasteatoda tepidariorum (assembly GCF_043381705.1). Classification (NCBI taxonomy): domain Eukaryota; kingdom Metazoa; phylum Arthropoda; class Arachnida; order Araneae; family Theridiidae; genus Parasteatoda; species Parasteatoda tepidariorum. The sequence continues at coordinate 10,432,141 of NC_092204.1, forward strand.
TATAGAATTGTATCAATCATATTTGTGTAGTTCAAAAATCAGAACTATGTAATATGATAGTAATGATTCAATAATAAGCTAAATATGGACTGATTAATATGTCAATACATTTCAGAAAATTTACAATCACTTATAACATTTGAGAAAATCACACTTATGAATAATTTGGTTCAAAAGTATATGGTTTGTATTGCATATTGTAAAGTATATGGTTAGTATAAATGCATTAAATTTTTACAAAGTTCAAAAGCAGTTACATGTTAAAAACTATAACAAGCATTTTTCATTTTGAAACATTTATAAAACTTAGCTTCCAAAATGAAGCAAAATGCATTACAACTTTAGAATAAAATTAAAAAAAATACAGAGATTCAGCTAACTATATAATATAATATAGTAACAGGGTTGCCACTTAAATCTGGAAAAAAAAATTCCCTGTGTTTTCCCAGTAGATAATATACGCAATATTTTAAGAGGAAACACAACAATTACTGTGCTCTTGTGTGAGCCATATTGGGCTTGCTATATTTATTAGTTTCAATTGCTGGAAGAGCAAAAAAGAACAGCTGAGCATACTTCAATAATGCTATAATAAATTAAAATAGGAGTCTTTGCCCCCTGCTCGCTGGCGCTCTCCAAACCCCGGAACTGCTTTCGCAGTTCATTTCGGATTGCTTCGCTTTGCTCGCTCATTGGATACGTTCTTAACGTCTAGCTTTTGTATACTTTTTTAAACACTGAAGTTCCGAAAACTTTTCACTGTAGAAAATTCTAAACCTGTGCATTTCAATATTAATTTGAAATTGCAAACAGTTCACATATTTTTCTTAATCACACTATTCTAAATTTCAGTTGTTGAGAAAAGTAACTGTTGTAAGTTTTGTTTTAAAGTCTTTCCCACCAGAGGGCTAAA